>NC_041389.1:344362380-344424224 GCF_002162155.2 Triticum dicoccoides
GTCGTGCTGGGCACTACTACGGTGAACCCCTTGCAGAGGTGGGCAAAGCACGCCAAGTATGCCACCGCGTTTGGCGTAAGGTCCAGTAGGTTGAAGCCGAAACTGCGCATGATATCATTGAAGAAATCAGAAAAAGGGGTGTAGAGCCCGCAGTAGAAGAAGTCGACAAAGAATGGGTACCTTTCCTGGCCGCCTGAGTCGCAATCTGTAGGGAGGGCACGTGTGGCGGGATGCGCCGACGTCGCCGCCCCCCACAGGGGCCTGAAATAGTCCCTGAGCTGGAAGGCATTGACCGACGACGGGACGAAGTAGGCGGACTGCGCCTGCCGCACCGCCGCCTCGCTCTCCGGCATCTCCTTCCCCTTCGTGTCCTTGGCTGCGCCCTTGCCTTTGCCAGATTTAGGCGCCATGGCGGCTGGGGAGGGAGCAAGGTACTGAGGGCAGTGGGGGGAGCGGCGGCAAACAGGGGCTTGAGGAAGAAGAAGACGAGGACGGCGATGCCAAGATTGGGGGAAGAGCAGAGGGTAAATGAGCCGCGCGCCCGCGTTTATTCCTTTTTATGGGGAAGGCATGGGCCGCCTCTTTACCATTAATTTGGACGTGATGCATGCCTACCGCAACCGCTCCACGCATGCCCCCGACGTCACACGCAACTCCCACATCACGCATTCAACACGGATCGTGGGGAAGCGCCGCGGCCAAAAAGTTACTGCGGTGGAAAAACCACCCCGCTTGTCCATGCACTGTTATTGGGCCTAGCCTAACAAACGCGTCGCGCTTATGTGTGGACCAGGCCCATGGGCTCCTATTAGTGTACTAAAGTGGGGGCACTACTTTGTACCCCTTACTAAGCACACGAGCAGTAGAAGCCGCGTGGCCACGACCACACTAAGCAGGGCAAGGAGAGGGGCCGGAGCTGCAGAAACAATCAACATAGCACCAAGACCAGAAGATCAAGAGGGCAAGACGATCCTCCCCGGCAAGAGCCTTGCCGGAGCAGGATCCGCGGCCTCGACAAGAGTCTTGCCGGGGCAACTTGCCCAACCCCACGCCAGCAGGACGCGCCACCCTTTAGCCCAAGTTCCCCCAACCTCATTAGAACCAGGGCTCGGGAGGGCACTTCTGTGGTGGCATGCAGATCTTTGTGAAGACAAGAGATACTCCAAATCAGAGGAGGAATAGAAGGCGACGAACCTCGGCAAGATCCTTGCCAAAGAAGCACACAAGACCTCCGGTAGCATCCTTGTCGGGGACGACTACGATGTCGCCGTAAGACCCTTGCCAGGGCCCCGGGAAGGCCCTTGCCAAGGACAACTGTGACATCTACGCCAGGCCCACGCCTGCCACGGTCCTTCCCCCATTCCCTATGCAGCTGCCAGCCCACCAGCTTGGCAGGCACCTGCATGTCAACAGGGGGCTCCTGGGCCAACTTAGTGCATGCCTATGTGGTGGCATGCAAATCTTCGTGAAGGCCCTACCACCGTGCCACCTTAGTTGCCTTCTAGCCTATATGGCGCCACCTCAGCTTCCTGCTAGTCTACATGGCACCACACGCCTTGCTGGTTCGGGCGCGTGTCGAAGCAGGGTGGAGCGGCAGCGGACGGGACGTGGGTTCACATTTAATGTGCCTTGTCCCATATGGCTATCGATAGGCTTAAACACAGTACCCCGATACCACCTCCTAGTACCACTATGGCGATCCCCTTGCCTATAAAAGGAGGCCCAAGGCATCCAGGAGGGGGATTCGGCTCCTTGAACAAGTTACGCTCTTCGTAGCTAGCTCAAGAACAACAAGAACACCCAAATAGAGATTCTAGGCAGGAGTAGGGTATTACGCAAGCCACGGCCCGAACCTGGGTAAGTGCCCTGTGTGCTCTGAATTGGCCTCCGATCCTGCTCTCCTCTCAACCCCGCGCCCCGCAACCATAGTAGGGATCCCGTTTTGTTCCCATAGGTGTCGATTCTCCACGGCAATCCCACGCACGCACACCTTTTTCATTCCACAACTATAAGAGTTCTTCAACTAATGGCCTTAGGTACACATCAATGTCGTTGCCGGGTTTCTTAGGGCCTTGGATGAGCACTGGCATCATAATGAACTTCCGCTTCATGCACAACCAAGGAGGCAGGTTATACATACATTAGAGTCACAGGCCAGATGCTATGGTTGCTGCTCTTCTCCCCAAAAGGATTAATGCCATTTGCGCTTAGAACAAACCATATGTTCCTTGCGTCACTTGCAAAGTCCTCCCAGTACTTTCTCTCGATTTTTCTCCACTACGACCCGTCAGCGGGTACTCTCAACTTCCCGTATTTCTTACAGTCTTCTATGTGCCATCGCATCCACTTGGCATGCTCTTTGTTTTGTAACAAACATTTCAACCATGGTATTATAGGAGCATACCACATCACCTTGACAGGAATCTTCTTCCTGGGGCGCTCGCCCTAGACATCGCTAGGGTCATCGCGACTGATCTTATAGCGCAATGCACACCGGGCACGCATTCAAATCCTCATACTCACCGCGGTAGAGGATGCAGTCATTAGGGCATGCATGTATCTTCTGCACCTATAATCCTAGAGGGCAGATAGCCTTCTTTGCTTCATATGTACTCTCGGGCAATTCGTTGTCCTTTGGAAGCATCTTCTTTAACATTATCAGCAACTTTCCAAACCCCTTGTCAGATACATGATTCTCTGCCTTCCATTGCAGCAATTCCAGTGTGGTGCCCAACTTTTTCTTGCCAGCTTCGCAATTCAGGGACAACAATTTCTTGTGATCCTCTAACATGCGCTGCAACTTCTTCTTCTCCTTTTCACTTGCGCGGTTTCTCTTTGCATCGGCAATGGCCCGACCTAGATCATCAGCGGGCTCATCTGATGCCTCTTCTTCAGCTTCTTCCCCCATTGTTGTACCATCGTATTCAGGGAACCCATGGCCAGGATAGTTGTCGTCGTCCTCTTCTTCTTCATTGTCTTCCATCATAACCCCTCTTTCTCCGTGCTTGGTCCAAAAATTATAGTGGGGCATGAAACTGGACTCAAATAGGTGGACATGAATGGTTCTTGACTTAGAGTAATTCAGATCATTCTTACAGTTAGCACATGGACAAGGCATAAAACCATCCGCCCTCTTGTTTGCCTCAGCCGCAAGCAGAAAAGCATGCACACCATTAATGAACTGGGGAGAGCATCGGTCATCATACATCCATTGCCGGCTCATCTTCATTTACACAACACTGAATAGACCAAATTAATACAAGTTCATACATAAAGTTCGTACATAAAGTTCATACAACACTTATTCTCATAAAACAAAATACAAATAACTCTTTAGCTAAAGCATTTAAATGCAATAACAAATGCGATCAAGATTGCAACTTAGGTAACAATTGATCCAACAGCATAATGATACTAAGCCTCACTATCGATGGCATATTTTCTAATCTTTCTAATCTTCAAACGCATTTTCTCCATCTTGATCTTGTGATCATCGACGACATCGGCAACATGCAACTCCAATTCCATTTTCTCCTCCTCAAATATTTTCAAATTTTCTTTCATATACTCATTTTCTTTTTCAACTAAATTTAACCTCTCGACAATAGGGTCGGTCGGAATTTTTGGTTCACATACCTCCTAGATAAAAATATCTATGTCGACTTGATGGGCACAATTTGTCATAAACACGAAATGCAACAAATAGTTATAAAAGAGAATATACCACATACGAATCATAACCTGGACGAGGGCCAACAGGGACGGATATCAAAACCATGGCACTATGTATAACAAAGAATGTATGGGTAAGATAATTAAACAAGTAACTATATATCTAAATAACACAAACATGATTTTTTCTTATATTATAAAGATAAGAACAAGAGGCTCACCACAAGGTGGTGTCGGCGACAGGATGATGCGGGCGATCGACGGTGGTTAGGACAGAGACGGGAAGGCACTAAGTAAACCACACCTACATATGCAAACTAAGAGTTATTTTGACCTCAAATTGTATATAAATCAAATAAACTACAACATATATTTCCTCCCAAACTAAAAACCCACAAATCACTATACTTATAGAGCATTGCAAGAGCTAATGTAGCAATGAGAGATGAAAGGACAGAGTTGCTAACCTTTGGGATCACTTGGATGGATGGGGTGTCTTCAAATGTTGGAAAATTTTGGCAAAAATGGAGATGGGAGCTCGAGCAAGAGGGGAAGAAAACAGAGAGGAGGGGAAAACAGAGGGCTTCGGCTCAGGCTAGAAGAAGCACTATATATAGTGATATCTGTAGTCCCGGTTGGTTATGTGAACCGGCACTAAAGGTGAACTTCTAATCTCGGTTCGTAGCATGAACCGGTACTATAGGTCATGGTGGGGCCGCAGCCTGACACAAGCCTTCCACCACCTCTGTAGTACAGGTTTGTGGCACGAACATGTACTAAAGGTTCACCATGAACCGGTAATAATCAGAGCCGCCCACCTAGCCGTTGGAACCGGCACTAATGGTCACATTAGTGCCGGTTCTTTTACAAACTTGGACTAAAGAGTTGAACATAAGGCCCTTTTCTACTAGTGAAGGCAATGATCATGAATATAGGTATCACGTCCGTCTCAAGTAGACCGAAACGATTCTACATCTACAACTATTACTCCACACATTGACTGCTATCTAGCATGCATCTAGAGTATTAAGTTCATAAAGAACGGAGTAATGCATTAAGTAAAATGACATGATGTAGAGGAATTAACTCAAGCAATATGATGAAAACCCCATATTTTTATCCTCGATGGCAACAATACAATATGTGCCTTGTTGCCCCTACTGTCACTGGGAAAGGACACTGCAAGATTGAACCCCCGTTGCAAGAAGAACCAATCTAGTTGGCCAAACCAAACCGATAATTCGAAGAGACTTGCAAAGATATCAAATCATGCATATAAGAATTCAGAGAAGATTCAAATAATATTCATAGATAAGCTGCTCATAAATCCACAATTCATCGGATCTCGGCAAACACACCACAAAAAAGTATTACATCGAATAGATCTCCAAGAACATCGAGGAGAACATGGTATTAAGAATCAAAGAGAGAGAGAGAAGAAGCTACCTAGCTACTAGCTATGGACCCGTAGGTCTGTGGTAAAATACTCACGCTTCATCCGAAGGGCAATGGTGTTGATGTAGAAGCCCTCCATGATCGAATCCCCCTCTGGTGAGACGCTGCAAAAGGCCCCTAGATGGGATCTCACGGGTAGGGCTGGGCATTCGGTTCCCCCGAACCGATCGGGTCGGTTTCTCGGTGTATTTAAAATTCCGGTTCCAACAAAATATTGACAAATTGGTCAATGGAAAACTAGCTGACCGAAGTTTATTTGCACCGAAATTTCGGTTCGGTCGTCTGTTCGACCGAACAGCGCCGAGATATATTTAATAACAGCTGGAATCGCTGCCTCTTGTCAGGATCTATAGTGCGTGTACCATTAGCAGGAGCTGGTATACTTTATTCTGATGTACAGTGCCTCTTGGCTACTCCATCCGATTGCTTCTCCCGAGCAACTCTGTAAAATTAGTGGTGGGGCTCACTAGGTGAAGTACCTACCCGAGGGAGTACTACTTCTCTTTTACACAAAATTTATAGCGATGGTGGCTCAGTCGGTTAGGCTTACCACCTCCCGACACGACTGTGGGACTCGTGCACTTATAGCGACAAAGTAGAAAATAGACTGTCCATGTTCTTGCGATAGAGCACTTGAGTAAGAAACAGGTAAGGAACAGGCGCGCAGGTCTGATGTCACATCCCTAGTTCTGGTATGACCTAGACTAGGTAGTCATTTGTGCATCATGTTTAAATTCCATTTAAATTTGAAATGAGGATTTGTGAAACCCTCAGAATCATTTTTTTGGAAATGACCCAAATAAAAATTGCTCCAAAAAGGTCCAAGAAAATGCTCTTGTTGCTCTCTGAAAATATTGGACAGAGATAAAAATCAAACCAATATTTTTAAGAGCCCATAAGTATTTATTTTGGGCATTTGGAATTAATGCATAATTATTTGCATTGGATATATATTTGTTATATATATAATATATGTCCAAAAATTATGCCATTTGTTGAGTAGCTCTAGAATAATACCACTAGTTCCTACAAAAATTGGCATAAGTAAATAAAATGATTTAGTATTTTTATTAAATGAAAACAAATGTCAGAAAATAGAAAAAGAAATAGGATAAGGGAACCTACCTAGCACTTACCTCCCTGTGTAGCTCGTTACTGTGCAGCCCAGCAGCAGCCCAGCCCGCCTCCTCTGTCGTCTTCCTCCCCCTCGCCCAAGCAGCTGCGTGCCCGCGCCACAGTCGGCCGCGGCCACGCGCCCGGCCACCTCCTGCCTCTCCCCCTCGTCGCCTGGATCACCCGCGCGACGCCACGCACGCCCGCACCTCTCTCACTCTCTCTCGCTCTCCCTCCTCCCCTGGTTCTCTCTCTCCCGACCGCCCGAACGCGCCGTCGCCACCGCTCGCCGCCGTGGCCACCGGCCACCCCTCGCTCTGCCGCTGCGCCCAGAAGCTCCGCCGCATCGCCGGCTACCTCTCCGTCAAGCCACGTGCCTCAGGAGGCCCTGGAGAGTCGCCATCGCCGCCGTCTTCATCTCCGGCCGCCGGAGATCGTCCTCGCCGCCACGCCGCCGTCCGGCCTCCCCCGAGCCCACTGAAGACGCCACCGGAACCGCAGTGAGCTCCTGCCCCGTTCCCCTCTCTCCGTTTAGCCGCCCGCACGCTGTAGCCCCTTTCCTCGCCGTGGCCGTAGCTCCTCGCCACCATCCATGTCGCCGCCGTCGCCCTGGCCACCGCAGCCCGCAACCTAGCGCGTCACCGTGCTCCTGGTGACGCCAGGAGGCCGTAGAGCCTCTCCGCTCACTCCCCCGTGCCCTGCAGCACCTGCGCGCACCCGGCCGAACTCCGGCCGCCGCCCCGAGCTCGGCTCCGGCGAGCTCCAGCACCCCCACGGTCTCCCGTGTGTCCCTTTGGATGCGCGCGAGCCTGGGCTCCTCGCAGATGGTCTCCGCGGCCCTTTTTGTCGCCGGAGACGCGGTCCCAAGCCCCTCCGCCGCGTTCAGCCTCGCCGGCGGCTAAACGCCGGCGGGTTTGACCGCTTTGACCTCGCCGGCCTGACAGGTGGACCCCGCCATCAGGTGATTAGCCTAATCACCAACTAACCTAACCCCTGACGCTGACATGTGGGCCCCAGTGCCCCCTAATCTTTAATTAAGCTAAACTAACCCCCGTGTCTAACCCGTGTCACTGACGTGTGGCCCCCACACGTCAGGTTTGACCCCAGTCAGCCACAGTTAACCGCTGACGTCATGCTTACTCAATGCTGACGCAGTAATGGAATTTTCTGGATTTATTCTTATTCAGGAATTTCCAGAAAATGCCCAAAACTTAAAAAAATCATAGAAATTCAACCGTAGCTCAGATTGAAATAATTTATATATGAAAAATTATCAGAAAAATTCAATCTATCCATCTGTACTAGTTTCATGCATGACTAACCAACTTATACCTACTGTATAAGTGAAAACATGTTAATGGCATTTATAAAGAGTTAACTTGGAGTTGCATTTGAACCCTGGTTCAAATGAACTTCAACCAAATGATTGCTAGCTGCATTAGCTCAAACAGCATCACATCTTCATGCCATGTTCATGCATCATATTGTTGCATATGCTTGTGTTTTGATTGTCGACACCGTTCCTTCTCGATAGGTCCTGCTCCGGAGAGTGTTCCAGAGCACCTGTCCAAGGAGCAGTGCCACCCTGTTGATCTATCAGGCAAGCAAACCCCCTTGTTCATTCCGATATAATCCTACTCTCTCGCTCCTGCTCTCAGTTATTGCATTAGGACAACAACGATTCATCTGATACTTTGTGCTGCGGTAGTTGAACCCATTCCTTTGCATGACCTGTCATTGCCACAGTAAATAGTTGAAACCCACTAGCATGTGTAGGAGTTGATTGAAACCATTGTTGTGTTCCTACCATGCTATGCCTGCTATTGCTTAGAGTGTGTCAGGTCTGATTCATTGGGAATGAATTGGAGTGCAGTGTTCTATGTTCTGATGCTGAGAGTGAAGTGTGTGAACACGATTTGGTAAAGGTAGCGGTGAGAGGCCATGTAGGAGTACATGGTGGGTTGTCTCACTGGAACCGTCCTTAAGCACTGAGTTCTATGTATGTTGTCCAATGACTCGATACTACCACACATTGGGTTCCGGTAACTCGGCCCCTCTCGACTTATTAACCAACTTGATCTCTGTCCAGGAGTCGCAACTAGTTTCTGGTGTTTGTAGGTAGTGCTAATTTTCTACCAAGTGGCACTCGGCAGGGTGGGCTTGGGACAGACTAGGCACACGTGGCCTGGTGTACCGAGTGGCACCCGGATGGTGGGCTCGGGAACCCTGCACACATCTTTTGGGGCCGTGAGTGAAACCCCGGCCGGATCTCCTTGCGGATGGAACCCGAATAGGCGATAAACCTGGGCTAGAGTCTTGTGTGGTTAGTCAGGTCATGGCCGACACCCTCACCAGGCTTCCGCTTGAAGGTTGCCGAGATACATGGCGTGTACATGGCGGTAAGTGGCGAGAGCATGTGTGAAGAAGTACACCCCTGCAGGGTTAACATGATCTATTCGATTAGCCGGGTCTGCGGTTATGGACTTCTTGGATGCTTACATGGTACATAGACAACTTGAAGTGGATACTCTAAAATGCTCAAGACAAAGTGTGAGTGCTATGGATGGCCTTCTCGTAGGGAGACATGGATGAATCCATAGTAGTGTATTGTGTGGTGATTAGTGGACTCGTGTGCGCCATCTCACCTCAAAGAAGTTCTGGTAGTCGTAGAACAGGATAGCCACAGAGTCAAAGATGGCTTGCTGCAACTAAACCCCACATTACCTTCTTGATACAAATGCATGTATGATAGGATCTGATGTAAGTCTTGCTGAGTACCTTTGTACTCATGTTGCTTTATTTATGTTTTTGCAGCAGAGACTTCGGTCTTACTAGTGTTCTCGTGGACTTTGACGAGTAGCTTGTACCTCAGCTACGATCTTGATCGGATGTTGTAGATAGTCAGGCTCTTCAGCCTTTTTCATTTGTAGATGTCTGTACCCAGACATGTAATGCTTCCGCTTGTTGCTTGTATGCTCTATATGACAGGTCTTGTGACCCCTGTTTGCAATAAATGCTATGATGGCTCTTTGAGCCTTATCTATATGAGTTGTTGAGTTATGTTGTGATGCCATGTTGTACAACACATACTTGCATGTTATGCGTACGTGTAATGTGTATTGCTATGTGTGGGATCTGACTATCTAGTTGTTTATCCTTAGTAGCCTCTCTTACCGGGAAATGTCTCCTAGTGCTTCCACTGAGCCATGGTAGCGTGCTACTGCTCCGGAACACTTAGGCTGGCCGGCATGTGTCCTTCTTCGTTCATGTGTCTGTCCCTTCGGGGAAATGTCACGCACTGAATACCGGAGTCCTGTTAGCCCGCTATAGCTCAGTTCACCGGAGTCCTGTTAGCCCAGTGCTACAGCCTGGATTCACTCGCTGATGATCGACACGTTCAATGCTGGGTCATGGATGCATGTCCCTGTAAGTTTGTGCCACTTTGGGTTTACGACTAGCCATGTCAGCCCGGGTTCTTTGTCATATGGATGTTAGCAACACTATCATATACGTGTGCCAAAAGGCGCAAAAGGTCCCGGGCATGGTAAGGCGACACCCGTGGGAATACCATGCGTGAGGCCGCAAAGTGATATGAGGTGTTACATACTAGATCGGTGTGGCATTGAATCGGGGTCCTGACAGCTTTGGTATCAGAGCGAGTTGTCACATCCCTAGTTCTGGTATGACCTAGACTAGCTAGTCATTTGTGCATCATGTTTAAATTCCATTTAAAAATGATTCTGAGGGTTTCACAAATCCTCATTTCAAATTTAAATGGAATTTAAACATGATGCACAAATGACTAACTAGTCTAGGTCATACCAGAACTAGGGATATGACAACTCTGGTTTGCCATCTAGATCCTGGGGTTTGAATTTCAAACGGAGTTGGCATATCACAAAATGACATGTCGTGCAAACGAGCATAGCCTTCAGAAATGAAAGAATGAGATGCTCCAGTATAGAACAGAACCGATGTTGGATGACAATTGACAAGGAGTGCACCAAGAACGACATCCGGATCATCATGAGCGTCTTTAGCTGAGACGTGATGCACACGTCCACGTTTAGTGTGAGCTGGCTTGGCACTGATTGTCTTGCTTGATGGCTTAACACAACCAACAGGCTTCTTGGGCTGGGGTGGAGCATAACTAGTCTGAGAGCAGTCACGTGCATAGTGTCCTGGCTTCCCGGATGTGAAGCAAGTCCCTGAGGTTGGACGTGGACCCGCACTAACAAGCGGTCTACTAGTAGGCCTGGGTGGAACACACGACTGAGCTGGGGGAGGAACCACATAAGATGGCCTCGATGTATAACCGGAAGGAAGAGCGGAGTATGGAACCCAAATCCGGCGCTTCTGAGAACCAGAACCGGAGGAAGATCCCAAATCACGGGTGTGCTTACGAGACTCCTCGTAAGTGAGCTGAGCTGTCTCTGCATTAATGGCCTTGTTCACAAGAGCTTGGAATGTATCACAATGATGCAGGTGGAGATCACGATGCAACCTGGGGTTGAGACCCTTCCGAAACCTAGCCTACTTCTTGGCGTCCGTGGACACCTCTTCTGTGGCATAGCGGGCGAGGTTCTCAAACTCTCTACTGTAAGCATCAACAGCCATCTGGCAAGATAGTCACTGTCTCCACTAGAGTTGCAAAGCGTCAGCTCTATTCTCTTAATGTCAGCCCTCTTCCAGACCTTGAAGATATCCCGGTAGTCCGTGACTTTCCGGATGTCTTTCCAGAGGAACTGCCAGGTGTTCCACCTGCCCGAGATGTAGAGTTTGTCATAGATCTTATCCCAGGAACCGCTCCAATTTCTAGGAGACCTTACAAGATGGCACCCTTAGAACTAGCCGAGCTTAAGAAACAACTTGATGAGTCCTTGCAAAAGGGTTTCATCCGTCCTAGTTCTTCTCCTTGGGCTTGCCCCATCCTCTTCGTCAAGAAGAAGGATGGTACGGACCGGATGGTTGTAGATTATCGTCCCGTTAATTTGGTTACGATAAAGAACAAGTATCCGCTCCCCAGGATTAATGACCTGTATGATCAGCTCGCTGGATCCTCAGTCTTCTCCAAGATGGATCTGAGGTTAGGCTACCACCAAATCAAGATCAGAAATGGGGACATTTCCAAGACAGCCTTTGTCACTCGTTATGGCCAGTACGAGTACACCGTCATGTCTTTCGGTCTAACCAACGCCCCAGCCACTTTCTCCCGCTTGATGAACTCGATCTTCATGGAGTACTTAGATAAGTTCGTCATGGTTTACCTCGATGATATTCTTATTTACTCGAAGAACGAGGAAGAGCATGCCGAACATCTTAGACTTGTGTTAGAAAAACTCAAAGAGCACCGCCTTTATGCCAAGTTCTCCAAGTGCGAATTTTGGTTGCCAGAAGTGACCTACCTAGGCCATGTAATCTTTGGTAAGGGCATTGCTGTCAATCCCGAGAGAGTTAAGGCCGTTCTTGATTGGACTCCACCTGAAACCGTTAAACAAGTTAGGAGTTTCCTTGGTCTAGCCAGCTATTGTCACCGCTTTGTTGAAAACTTCTCCAAAGTAGCCAAACCCCTCACAGAACTTCTCAAGAAAGATAAAAGGTTTGAGTGGTCCCCACAGTGTGAGTACAGTTTTCAGGAACTGAAAAGACGCCTGACTTCTGCTCCCCTACTTGTGCCACCGGATTTCACTAAAGACTTTGTTATCTACTGCAATGCCTCACGACAGGGACTAGGTTGCATTCTTATGCAGGATCGTCATGTGATTGCCTATGCATCTTGACAGTTGCATTCACATGAGGAGAATTATCCTACACATGATCTAGAGCTTGCAGCCGTAGTCTATGCACTCAAGACCTGGCGACATTACCTCCTTGGTAAACGTTGCGAGATCTACACCGATCACCAGAGTCTCAAGTATATCTTCACCCAACCAGATCTGAACCTTAGGCAAAGACGTTGGTTGGAAGTGATCTCAGATTATGATCTAGGGATTACTTACACTCCAGGCAAAGCCAATGTCATGGCTGATGCGTTAAGCCGTAAATCCTATTGCAGCAACCTCATGTTGCAGCAGGGCCAACCACTTCTCCATGAGGAATTCTGTAAGCTTAATCTTTACATTGCTCCTCACGGATTCCTTTCCACCTTGGTGGCGAAACCTACTATTGTGGATCGTATCATAGAAGTCCAGAAGCATGATACAGGAATCTCCCGAATCAAGAAAAATATCTCCAAGGGAGTAGCTGGTTGTTTCTCTATAGATGAACGAGGTGTTGTTTACTTTGGGAACCGCTTGGTGGTTCTTAAGAGTCAGCAGATGCAACAATTGATTCTTAAGGAGGCGCATGAATCTCCTCTCACGATTCATCCCGGTAGTACTAAGATGTATCAGGACCTACGCCAGAGGTTCTGGTGGACTAGGATGAAGAGAGAGATTGCTCAGTTCATTGCTAACTGTGACGTTTGTCATCGCGTTAAGGAAGAGCATCAAAGACCTGCTGGCACCCTTCAGCCTTTAGCTATTCCTGAATGGAAATGGGATAAAGTTGGTATGGACTTCATCACCGGCTTTCCCAGGACCAAGAGAGGGAATAATGCTATCTTCATAGTCATTGATCGTCTCTCCAAAGTGGCGCACTTCCTACCTGTTCGAGAGAGTATCACCGCTAGTCAGCTCGTTGACTTATATATTTCTCGAATAGTGTCACTTCATGGTGTTCCACTAGAGATCAATTCAGACCATGGTAGTCTTTTCACTTCTCATTTCTGGGAGAGTTTCCAAACTGCCATGGGAACCCATCTTTCCTTCAGTACCGCTTTCCACCCTCAGTCGAGTGGTCAGGTGGAAAGGGTCAACCAAATTCTCAAAGACATGCTCAGAGCTTGTGTTATCTCATTCGGTATGGACTGGGAGAAATGTCTTCCTTTCGCCGAGTTTGCTTATAACAATAGCTATCAATCCAGTCTCAAGAAAGCTCCTTTTGAGGTTCTCTATGGACGAAGATGTCGAACACCTTTGAACTGGTCAGAAACCGGTGAAAGACAATTCTTTGGACCGGACATGATCCAGGAGGCAGAAGAGCAAGTTCGCATCATTCGTGAGAATTTGAAAACAGCCCAGTCTCGTCAAAAGAGCCAGTATGATCGTCATCATAGGGATATGACCTATGAAATTGGCGACAAAGCTTATCTTCGGGTTACTCCCTTGAAGGGTACCCATCGTTTCGGTCTCAAGGGCAAGTTGGCTCCTCGTTACATTGGTCCTTTTCACATTCTTGCTAAATGAGGAGAGGTTGCCTACCAATTGGAACTACCCCCACATCTTTCCAGAGTGCATGATGTCTTCCACGTCTCTCAACTCAGGCGTTGCTTCTCGGATCCCATCCGCGGAGTGGACCACGAAACGCTTGATCTCCAAGATAACCTCACATACCGAGAGTACCCGGTTCGCATTCTTGATCAAGCAGAGCGTGTTACCCGACGTCAGAACATCAAGTTTCTCAAGGTTCAGTGGTCTCATCATTCCGAGAGAGAAGCTACTTGGGAGCGAGAAGATCATCTTCGACTGGAGTACCCCACTTTCTTTCCGTCAACCCCTGAATCTCGGGACGAGATTCTTTCAAGTGGGGGCGAGTTGTCACATCCCTAGTTCTGGTATGACCTAGACTAGCTAGTCATTTGTGCATCATGTTTAAATTCCATTTAAATTTGAAATGAGGATTTGTGAAACCCTCAGAATCATTTTTTTGGAAATGACCCAAATAAAAATTGCTCCAAAAAGGTCCAAGAAAATGCTCATGTTGCTCTCTGAAAATATTGGACAGAGATAAAAATCAAACCAATATTTTTAAGAGCCCATAAGTATTTATTTTGGGCATTTGGAATTAATGCATAATTATTTGCATTGGATATATATTTGTTATATATATAATATATGTCCAAAAATTATGCCATTTGTTGAGGAGCTCTGGAATAATACCACTAGTTCCTACAAAAATTGGCATAAGTAAATAAAATGATTTAGTATTTTTATTAAATCAAAACAAATGTCAGAAAATAGAAAAAGAAATAGGATAAGGGAACCTACCTAGCGCTTACCTCCTTGTGTAGCCCGTTACTGTGCAGCCCAGCAGCAGCCCAGCCCGCCTCCTCCTCTGTCGTCTTCCTCCCCCTCTCCCAAGCAGCTGCATGCCCGCGCCACAGCTGGCCGCGGCCATGCGCCCGGCCACCTCCTGCTTCTCCCCCTCGTCGCCTGGATCACCCGTGCGACGCCACGCACGCCCGCACCTCTCTCACTCTCTCTCGCTCTCCCTCCTCCCCTGGTTCTTTCTCTCCCGACCGCCCGAACACGTCGTCGCCACCGCTCGCTGCCGTGGCCACCGGCCACCCCTCGCCCTGCCGCTGCGCCCGGAAGCTCCGCCAAATCGCCGGCTACCTCTCCGTCAAGCCACGCGCCTCGGGAGGCCCTGGAGAGTCGCCATCGCCGCCGTCTTCATCTCCGGCCGCAGGAGATCGTCCTCGCCGCCACGCCGCCGTCCGGCCTTCCCCGAGCCCGCTGAAGACGCCACCGGAACCCCAGTGAGCTCCTGCCCCGTTCCCCTCTCTCCGTTTAGCCGCCCGCACGCCGTAGCCCCTTTCCTCGCCGTGGCCGTAGCTCCTCGCCGCCGTCCATGTCGCCACCGTCGCCCTGGCCACCGCAGCCCGCAACCTAGCGCGTCACCGTGCTCCTGGTGACGCCAGGAGGCCGTAGAGCCTCTCCGCTCACTCCCCCGTGCCCTGCAGCACCTACGCGCACCCGACCGAACTCCGGCCGCCGCCCCGAGCTCCGCTCCGGCGAGCTCCAGCACCCCCACGGTTTCCCGCGTGTCCCTTTGGATGCGCGCAAGCCTGGGCTCCTCGCAGATGGTCTCCGCGGCCCTTTTGGTCGCCGGAGACGCGGTCCCGAGCCCCTCCGCCGCGTTCGGCCTCGCCGACGGCTAAACGCCGGCGGGTTTGACCGCTTTGACCTTGCCGGCCTGACAGGTGGACCCCACCCTCAGGTGATTAGCCTAATCACCAACTAACCTAACCCCTGACGCTGACATGTGGGCCCCAGTGCCCCCTAATCTTTAATTAAGCTAAACTAACCCCCGTGTCTAACCCGTGTCACTGACGTGTGGCCCCCACACGTCAGGTTTGACCCCAGTCAGCCACAGTTGACCGCTGACATCATGCTTACTCAATGTTGATGCAGTAATGGAATTTTCTGGATTTATTCTTATTCAGGAATTTCCAAAAAATGCCCAAAACTTAAAAAAATCATAGAAATTCAACCGTAGCTCAGATTGAAATAATTTATATATGAAAAATTATCAGAAAAATTCAATCTATCCATATGTACTAGTTTCATGAATGACTAACCAACTTATACCTACTATATAAGTGAAAACATGTTAATGGCATTTATAAAGAGTTAACTTGGAGTTGCATTTGAACTCTTGGATCAAATGAACTTCAACCAAATGATTGCTAGCTGCATTAGCTCAAACAGCATCACATCTTCATGCCATGTTCATGCATCATATTGTTGCATATGCTTGTGTTTTGATTGTCGACACCGTTCCTTCTCGATAGGTCCTGCTCCAGAGAGTGTTCCAGAGCACCTATCCAAGGAGTTGTGCCACCCTGTTGATCTATCAGGCAAGCAAACCCCCTTGTTCATTCCGATATAATCCTACTCTCTTGCTCCTGCTCTTAGTTATTGCATTAGGACAACAACGATTCGTTTGCTACTTTGTGCTGCGGTAGTTGAACCCATTCCTTTGCATGACATGTCATTGCCATAGTAAATAGTTGAAACACACTAGCATGTGTAGGAGTTGATTGAAACCATTGTTGTGTTCCTACCATTCTATGCCTGCTATTGCTTAGAGTGTGTCAGGTCTGATTCATTGGGAATGAATTGGAGTGCAGTGTTCTATGTTCTGATGCTGAGAGTGAAGTGTGTGAACACGATTTGGTAAAGGTGGCGGTGAGAGGCCATGTAGGAGTACATGGTGGGTTGTCTCACTGGAACCGTCCTTAAGCACTGAGTTCTATGTATGTTGTCCAATGACTCGATACTACCACACATTGGGTTCCGGTAACTCGGCCCCTCTCGACTTATTAACCAACTTGATCTCTGTCCAGGAGTCGCAACTAGTTTCTAGTGTTTGTAGGTAGTGCTAATTTTCTACCAAGTGGCACCCGGCAGGGTGGGCTTGGGACAGACTAGGCACACGTGGCCTGGTGTACCGAATGGCACCCGGATGGTGGGCTCGGGAACCCTGCACACATCTTTTGGGGCCGTGAGCGAAACCCCGGCCGGATCTCCTTGCGGATGGAACCCGAATAGGCGATAAACCTGGGCTAGAGTCTTGTGTGGTTAGTCAGGTCGTGGCCGACACCCTCGCCAGGCTTCCGCTTGAAGGTTGCCGAGATACATGACGTGTACATGGCGGTAAGTGGCGAGAGCATGTGTGAAGAATTACACCCCTGCAGGGTTAACATGATCTATTCGAATAGCCGGGTCCGCGGTTATGGACTTCTTGGATGCTTACATGGTACATAGACAACTTGAAGTGGATACTCTAAAATGCTCAAGACAAAGTGTGAGTGCTATGGATGGCCTTCTCGTAGGGAGACGTGGATGAATCCATAGTAGTGTATTGTGTGGTGATTAGTGGACTCATGTGCGCCATCTCACCTCAAAGAAGTTCTGGTAGTCGTAGAACAGGATAGCCACAGAGTCAAAGCTGGCTTGCTGCAACTAAACCCCACATTACCTTCTTGATACAAATGCATGTATGATAGGATCTGATGTAAGTCTTGTTCAGTACCTTTGTACTCATGTTGCTTTATTTATGTTTTTGCAGTGGAGACTTCGGTCTTACTAGTGTTCTCGTGGACTTTGACGAGTAGCTTGTACCTCAGCTACGATCTTGATCGGATGTTGTAGATAGTCAGGCTCTTCAGCCTTTTTCATTTGTAGATGTCTGTACCCAGACATGTAATGCTTCCGCTTGTTGCTTGTATGCTTTGTATGATGGGTCTTGTGACCCCTGTTTGCAATAAATGCTATGATGGCTCTTTGAGCCTTATCTATATGAGTTGTTGAGTTATGATGTGATGCCATGTTGTACAACACATACTTGCATGTTATGCGTACGTGTAATGTGTATTGCTATGTGTGGGATCTGACTATCTAGTTGTTTATCCTTAGTAGCCTCTCTTGCCGGGAAAAAATGTCTCCTAGTGCTTCCACTGAGCCATGGTAGCGTGCTACTGCTCCGGAACACTTAGGCTGGCCGGCATGTGTCCTTCTTTGTTCCTGTGTCTGTCCCTTCGGGGAAATGTCACGCGATGAATACCAGAGTCCTGTTACCCCGCTATAGCCCGGTTCACCGGAGTCCTATTAGCCTAGTGCTACAGCCTGGATTCACTCGCTGATGACCGACACGTTCGATGCTGGGTCATGGATGCTTGTCCCTGTAAGTTTGTGCCACTTTGGGTTTACGACTAACCATGTCAGCCCGGGTTCTTTGTCATATGGATGTTAGCGACACTATCATATACGTGTGCCAAAAGGCGCAAACGGTCCTGGGCATGGTAAGGCGACACCCGTGGGAATACCGTGCGTGAGGCCGCAAAGTGATATGAGGTGTTACATGCTAGATCGGTGTGGCATAGAATCGGGGTCCTGACATCTGACCTCTATGATTACTCGGTTTTCGGTCCATTCGGGTAATCAAGGGATATACTCGAACTCACCAGACTAATTTCGGTTTTCAACAAATGCAAACCGAACATACTACCGAAGTTCTCGATTTCGGTGAATTCGGCTTCGGTGCGGTTAATTCGGTTCGGTACATGGTTTTTTGGGTTATATGCTAGCCCTTCTCACGGGTACAGAAGGTTGCGGATGTGGATAAGTGTTTTCGTGGATGCCTCTGGTGGTTTGGGCATATAAGAGTATATATAGGCGAAAGAATTAGGTCAGGAGACGCACGAGGGGCCCACAAGGGTGGGGTGCGTGCCCTACCCCCTAGGCGCACCCTCCATCCTTGTGGCTACCTTGTGGTACTCCGACTTCATCTCCAAGTCTCCTGGTTTCCTTTTGGTCCAAGAAAGATCATCGCGAAATTTTTATTCCATTTGGACTCCCTTTGGTATTCCTTTTCCGCGAAACTCAAAAATAGGGGAAAACAGGAACTGGCACTAGGCTCTAGGTTAATAGGTTAGTCCCAAAAGTAACATAAAATAGCATAATAATGCATATAAAACATCCAAAACATATAATATAATAGCATGGAACAATAAAAAATTATAGATAGGTTGGAGATGTATCAAGCATCCCCAAGCTTAATTCCTGCTCGTCCTCGAGTAGGTAAATGTTAAAAATAGAATTTTTGATGTGGAATGCTACCTAACATATTTATCCATGTAATTTCCTTTATTGTGGCATGAATGTTTAGACCTGAAAGATTCAAAACAAAAGTTTAATATTGACATAAAAACGATAATACTTCAAGCATAGTAATAAAGCAATCATGTCTTCTCAAAATAACATGGACAAAGAAAGCTATCTCTACAAAATCATATAGTCTGGCTATGCTCCATCTTCATATCACAAAATATTTAAATCATGCACAACCCCGATGACAAGCCAAGCAACTGTTTCATACTTTTGATATTCTCAAACTTTCTCAATTTTCACGCAATACATGAGCGTGAGCCATGGATATAGCACTATAGGTGGAATAGAATATGGTGGTTATGGAGAAGACAAAAAGAGGGAGATAGTCTCACATCAACTAGGCGTATCAACAGGCTATGGAGATGCCCATCAATAGATATCAATGTGAGTGAGTAGGGATTTCCATGCAACAGATGCATTAGAGCTATAAGTTTATGAAAGCTCAAAAAGAAACTAAGTGGGTGAGCATCCAACTCGCTTGCTCACGAAGACCTAGGGAAATTTGAGGAAGCCCTTCATTGGATTATATGAGCCAAGTTCTATAATGAAAAATTCCCACTAGTATATGAAAGTGATATTATAGGAGACTCTCTATCATGAAGATCATGGTGCTACTTTGAAGCACAATTGTGGAAAAAGGATAGTAACATCGCCCCTTCTATCTTTTTCTCTCATTTTTTTCTTTTTTTTGTTTGAACCTTTCTCATTTTTGGCCTCTTTTTTTAGTTTCTTTTTTTTGTCCAGAGTCTCATTCCGACTTGTGGGGGAATCATAGTCTCCGTCATCCTTTCCTCACTGGGACAATGCTCTAATAATGAAGAGCATCACACTTTTATTTACTTACAACTCAAGAATTACAACTCGATACTTAGAACAAAATATGACTCTATATGAATACCTCCGGCGGTGTACCGAGATGTGCAATGAATCAAGAGTGACATGTATGAAAGAATTATGAAAGTTGGATTTTCCACAAATAGGATGTCAACTACATGGTCATGCAAAGCAATATGACAATGATGAAGCGTGTCATAAAAATGGAACGATGTAAAGTTGCATGGCAATATATCTTGGAATGGATATGGAAATGCCATTATAGTTAGGTATGGTGGCTGTCTTGAGGAAGGTATATGGTGGGTGTATGGTACCGGCGAGAGTTGCGCGGCACAAGGGAGGCTAGCAATGGTGGAAGGGTGAGAGTGCGTATAATCCATGGACTCAACATTAGTCATAAGGAACTCACATACTTATTGCAAAATTCTATTGGTTATCGAAACAAAGTACTAAGCGCATGCTCCTAGGGGGGTAGATTGGTAGGAAAAGACCATCGCTCATCCCCGACCGCCACTCGTAAGGAAGACAATCAAAAAATAAATCATGCTCCGACTTCATCACATAACGGTTCACCATACGTGCATGCTACGGGAATCACAAACCTCAACACAAGTATCTCTCAAATTCACAACTACTTACTAGCATGACTCTAATATCACCATCTTCATATCTCAAAACAATCATGAAGAATCAAACTTCTCATAGTATTCAATGCACTTTATATGAAAGTTTTTATTATATCCTTCTTGGATGCCTATCATATTAGGACTAAATTTATAACCAAAGAAAATTACCGTGCTGTTTAGAGACTCAAAATAATATAAGTGAAGCATGAGAGTTCATCAATTTCTATAACATAAAACCGCCATCGTTCTCTAAAAAGATATAAGTGAAGCACTCAAGCAATATTGCTTAGCTCAAAATATATAAGTGAAGCACATAGAGTATTTTAATAAATCATGATTCATGTGTGTCCCTCTCAAAAGGTGTGTAAAGCAAGGATGATTGTGGCAAACTAAAAATCAAAGACTTATGTCATACAAGATGCTCCAAGCAAAACACATATCATGTGGTGAATAAAAATTTAGCCTCAAATAAAGTTACAGATAGACGAAGACGAAAAAGGGGATGCCTTCCGGGGCATCCCCAAGCTTAGGCTCTTGGTTGTCCTTGAATATTACCTTGGGGTGCCTTGGGCATCCCCAAGCTTAGGATCTTGCCACTCCTTATGCCATAGTCCATCAAATCTTACCCAAAACTTGAAAACTTCACAAGCCAAAACTCAACAGAAAATCTCATAAGCTCTGTTAGTACAAGAAAAGAAATCACCACTTTATGGTACTGTTGCAAACTCATTATTTATTTATATTGGTGTAATATCTATTGTATTCCAACTTTTCCATGGTTCATACCCCCTGATACTACCCATAGATTTGTCAAAATAAGCAAACAACACACAGAAAACAAAATCTGTCAAAAAACAGAACAGTCTGTAGCAATCTGTAACTCTCGAATACTTCTGTAACTCCAAAATTCTGAAAAATTCGGACAACCTCATAAATTTTTGTACCAATCCAGAGAAAGAAGAATCAGATCAAAGGCACGCTTCTATGAATTATGAAAATTATTTGCTTGTGTGCAAAATTTTTTGTTTCTCAACAAGATTAAAACAACTATCACCATAAGCCATCCCAAAGGTCTTACTTGGAACAAACACTAATTAAAACACAAAACCACATCTAACCAGAAGCTAGATGAATTGTTTATTGCAAAACAGAACCAAAAGGCAAAGAACAAAAGTAAATTTGGGTTGCCTCCCAACAAGCGCTATTGTTTAACGCCCTTAGCTAGGCATTGATAATTTCAATGATGCTCACATAAAAGAGAGGAATTGAAGCACGAAGAGAGCATCATAAAACATGTGAAAAATACATATAATTCTAACATACTTCCTATGCATAGGCATTTTATAAGCAAACAAATTATTAAGGAAAGCAAAACTAGCATATGCAAGGAACAAGAAAGAGACGATAGCAATCTCAACATGAAGAGAGGTTATTTAGTAACATGAAAATTTTTACAACCATATTTTCCTCTCTCATAATAATTACATGTAGGATCATAAGCAAATTCAACAATATAGCTATCGCATAATATATTCTCAACACGATCCACATGCATGCGAAGTTTACACTCTTCCAAAATAGGGGGATTAACATTAACTAAAGTCATGACCTCTCCAAACCCACTTTTATCAAAAATTTCATAAGATTGAACATTCTACAAATAAGTGGGATCTAAAGTTGACACTCTTCCAAACCCACTTTCAATATGATTGCAAACACTATTATCAATCTCATATTCATCATGGGGCTTAAATAAATTTTCAAGATCATACGAAGAATCACCCCAATCATGATCATCGCAACAAGTAGTAGACATAGCAAACTAGCATCCCCAAGCTTAGGGTTTTGCATATCATTAACATAATTGACATTAATAGAATTTATAATAACATCATTGCAACCATGCTTTTCATTCAAAGATCTATCGTGAATCACTTCATAAAGCACTTCATCACAATTTTTAGATTCATGAATTTGAAGCAAAACCTCATAAAGATAATCTAGTGCACTCAAATCGCCAGAAATTGGTTCATCATAATTGGATCTCTTAAAAAGATTAGCAAGTGGATGAGGATCCATAAACTTTTAGCAAGCGAACATGCAAGCAAAAAGAAGGCACACAGTAACACAAAAGATCAAACGGAAGAAGGGCAAATAAAAAGATCAAACGGAAGAAGGGAAAATAAAAAGGCAAATCTTTTCGAAAATCATTTTAGAAGTGGGGGAGAGGAAAACGAGGGGCGAATGACGAATAATGTAATGCAAGAGATGAGAGTTTATGATGGGTACTTAGTATGTCTTGACTTGGCATAGATCTCCCCGGCAACGGCGCCAGAAGTTCTTCCTACTACTTCGTGAGCTTGCATTGGTTTTTCCCTTGAAGAGGAAAGGGTGATGCAAAAAAGTAGAGAGAAGTATTTACCTCAGTTTGAGAACCAAGGTATCAATCCAGTAGGAGACAACACACAAATCACCGAATACCTACACAAACAATTAAACAAACTTGCACCCAACGCGATAAAGGAGTTGTGAATCCCATCTCAGTTACTTGCAAAAGTGAGATCTAATAGAGATAGATAAACGATAAAGTCAATATTTTTGGTATTTTTGGTTTATAGATCGGAAAGTAAAAGATTGCAAGAATAGTAGATCGGAAACTAATATTGTAGATCGGAAACTTATATGATGGAAAAGAGACTCGGGGGCCATAGGTTTCATTAGAGGCTTCTCTCAAGATAGAAAATAATACGGTGGGTGAACAAATTACTGCCGAGCAATTGATAGAAGAGTGCAAAGTTATGATGATATCTAAGGCAATAATCATGAATATAGGCATCACGTCTATGTCAAGTAGACCTAAATGATTCTGCATCTACTACTATTACTCCACACATCGACCGATATCCAGCATGCATCTAGAGTATTAAGTTCATAAAGAACGAAGTAATGCATTAAGTAAGATGACATGATGTAGAGGAATTAACTCAAGCAATATGATGAAACCCCCATCTTTTTATCCTTGATGGCAACAATACAATACGTGCCTTGCTGCCCCTACTGTCACTGGGAAAGGACACCGCAGGATTGAACCCAAAGCTAAGCACTTCTCCCGTTGCAAGAAGAACCAATCTAGTTGGCCAAACCAAACCGATAATTCGAATAGACTTGCAAAGATATCAAATCATGCATATAAGAATTCAGAGAAGATTCAAATAATATTCATAGATAAGCTGATCATAAATCCACAATTCATTGGATCTCGACAAACACACATCAAAAAAGTATTACATCGAATTGATCTCCAAGAACATCGAGGAGAACATGGTATTGAGAATCAAAGAGAGAGAAGAAGCCATCTAGATACTAGCTATGGACCCGTAGGTCTGTGGTAAACTGCTCACGCTTCATCGGAAGGGCAATGGTGTTGATGTAGAAGCCATCCATGATCGAATCCCCCTCTGGCAGGACGCCAGAAAAGGCCCATAGATGGGATCTCATGGGTACAGAAGGTTGCGGCGGTGAAAAGGTGTTTTTGTGGACGCCTCTGGTGGTTTGGGCATATAAGAGTATATATATGTGAAAGAATTAGGTTAGGAGACGCACGAGGGCCCCACAAGGGTGGGGGGCATGCCCTACCCCCCTAGGCGCGCCCTCCATCCTTGTGGCTGCATCATGGCTCCTCCGACTTTATATCCAAGTCTCCTAGTTTCCTTTTGGTCCAAGTAAGATCATCGTGAAAGTTCTTTTCGGCGAAACTAAAAAACAGGGGAAAACAGGACCTAGCACTGGGCTCTAGGTTAATAGGTTAGTCCCAAAAATAATATAAAATAGCATAATAATGCATATAAAACATCCAAAACAGATAATATAATATCATGGAACAATCAAAAATTATAGATACGTTGGAGACGTATCACATGCCACCTTTGATGACTTTCTGGTGAGTTTTGGATTTATGGGGATTTAAAAACCAAGATTCCAAATGTTTGAGGATGATCCAGGACGTTGATATGTCTCCAACATATCTATAATTTTTTATTGTTCCATGCTGTTATATTATCATTCTTGGATGTTTTACAATCATTTTATAGTCATTTTATATCATTTTTTGGTACTAACCTATTAACATAGTGCCTAGTGCCAGTTGCTCTTTTCTGCATGTTTTTTACATCGTAGGAAATCAATATCAAACGGAAACGCAGCAAAACTCCTGGAGGATTTTTTTGGGCCAGAAGACATCAAGTGGGCCAAGGAAGCACCTAGGGGTGGCTCGACAGGAGCAGCACCCACCAGGGCGCGCCAGGAGGCCCAGGCACGCCTTGGTGGGTTGTGCCCACCTCAGGTGCCCCCTGAACCGCCTATTTGCTCTATAAATACCCCAATATTCCAGAAAGAGTCGACGAAAATCAATTCCAGCCGCCGCAGAGTCCAGGACCACCAGATCCAATCTAGACACCATCACGAAGGGGTTCACCACTTCCATTGGTGCCTCCCCGATGATGCGTGAGTAGTTCTTTGTGGACCAACGGGTCCGTAGTTAGTAGCTAGATGGCTTCCTCTCTCTCTCTCTCTCTTGATTATCAATACAATGGTCTCTCGGAGATCCTTATGATGTAATCCTTTTCGCGATGTGTTTGTTGGGATCCGATGAACTTTGAGTTTATGATCAGATCTATGCTTTTATCCATGAAATTTATTTGAGTCTTCTTTGATCTCTTATATGCATGATTGCTTATAGCCTCGTATTTCCTCTCCGATATTTGGGTTTTGTTTGGCCAACTTGATCTAATTATCTTGCAATGGGAAGAGGTGCTTTGTAATGGGTTCGATCTTACGGTGCTTGATCCCAGTGATAGAAGGGGAACCGACATGTATGTATCATTGCTACTAAGGATAACTGATAACCCAAACGTATAGGGGATTAGTTGTAGCCTTCTTCGATAAATAAGAGTGTCAAACCCAACAAGGAGATAAAGGCAAAACAAATATTCCCTCAAGTTCTATCGACCATCGATACAACTCTACGCACACTTGATATTTGCTTTACCTAAAACAAGTATGAAACTATTTTTCAAGAATAAAACTATGAGTACTTTGCCAGAATAAAACTACGAATAAAATGCAAGTTAGTAAAAGTGGATAGTTTTTATCAACAAGAAAGTTATTTGTCCCTAGACAATCGATAACAAGTACCGGTAACCATTCTTGCAATTTTATATGAGGGAGAGGCATGAGCTAACATACTTTCTCTACTTGGATCATATGCACTTATGATTGGAACTCTAGCAAGCATCCGCAACTACTAAAGATCATTAAGGTTGTGAAACCCAACCATAGCATTAAGTATTAGGTCCTCTTTACTCCCATATGCCATGACCCACTTATCTGTGTTTAGGTTGTTGTCACCCCCGCAACACTGACAATAAGCAAACCATGAACATATTGCAACACCCTACAGCGGGGGCCCCTCTAGTTTGCGCGAGAACGGAGGGCACCGTAGGACAGCACCATAAATAAAATATACAATAATACTAACCAAGATGACGATTAACCCATAGGACAAAACAGATCTACTCAAACATCATAGGATAACCATAGATCATTGGGAAATAATATATGGAGTTGAGCACCATGTTTAAGTAGAGATTACAGCGGGGAGAAGGGGTATTATACCGCTGCATAGAGGAGGAGAGAGTTGGGGTTGACGGTAGCAAGATTGTTGATGAAGATCGCCGTCACGATCCTAGCCCCGGCGGCACTCCGGCGCCACCGGGAGAGAGGGGGAGAGAGCCCCCTCCTCCCTCTTCTTCTTCCTTGGACTCCCCCCTAGATGGGAGGAGGGTTCCCCCTCTGGTCCATGGCCTCCATGGCGGCGGGGGGTGGGAGCCCCTCCGAGATTGGATCTCCCTCTCTGTTCTCTTCTATTTCACACTCCCCAGATCTGGCCAAAAACCGTTCCTTATATTCCCGGAGATACGTAACTCCGCTTGCGCTGATCTTTTTACACTTTTTTTCCTGATATAAGATTCCTTGCGCCTGAAGTAGAGCCCCAACCGACGTACAAGGTGAGAAGAACCCACCACCATGCGCCAGGGGCCTGGGGCGTGCCTTGGTGTATCGTGGTCTGTGTGGGCCTCTGTTTGCGGTGATTCCAACTCCTAAAATTCACGAATATTCCAAAATAATTCTCCATTGAGTTTCTTCACATTTGGACTTCGTTTGATATGGATTTTATGCGATACAAAAACATGCAACAAACAGGAACTGGCACTGGGCACTGGATAAGTTAGTTAGTCGAAATAAATCATATAAAAAGTTGCCAAAAGTATGTAAGAGTTGAATAATATTGGCATGAAACAATCAAAAATTATAGATACAACAGAGACGTATCAGCATCCCCAAGCTTAATTCCTGCTCGTCCTTGAGTAGGTAAATGATAAAAAAAGATATTTTTTTGATGTGGAATGCTACCTAGCATAAACTTGATCATATATCTAGTCATGGCATGAATATTAAGACATAAGTGATTCAAAGCAATAGCCTATAATTTTACAAAAAGACACCAATACTTAGGCATCCCAACAAACAATCATGTCTTTCAGAATATCAACGCTAAATAAAGTTATCCCTACAAAATCATATAGTCTTATCATGCTCTGTCTTTTAGCACAAAGTATAAATCATGTACAACCCCGATGACAAGCCGAGCAATTGGTTCATACTTTTTAATGCGCTTCGGCTTTTTCAACCCTCATGCAATACATGAGCGCAAGCCATGGATATATCACTATGGGTGGAATAGAGTATGATGATAGGGGTAAATATAAAGAAGACAAAAAAGTAAGAAAGTCTCACATCGACGTGACTATCCAACAGGCTATCGAGATGCCCATCAATCGATATCAATGCGAGGAGTAGGGATTGCCATGCAACGCATGCACTAAGAGCTATAAGTGTATGAAAGCACCATATGAAAACTAAGTGGGTGTGTATCTAATCCTATAATGAAATATTCCCACTAGTATATGAAAATGACGACATATGAGACTCTCCATATGAAAAACATGGTGCTACTTTGAAGCACAAGTGTGGTCAAGGATACTAACAATGCCCCTTCTTTCTTTGTTTATTTTTTTCCTTTCCTTTTTTTTCTTTCTTTTTTCTCTTTTTTCTTTTTCTTTGTTTTCTTTCTTTTTTTTCTCTCGCTCATTGTCCGGAGTCTCATCCCGACTTGTGGGGGAATCATAGTCTCCATCATCCTTTCCTCACTGGGGCACTGCTCTAAAAATGATGATCATCACACTTCTATTTACTTATAACTCAAAAGGAATAAAAATTACAACTCCATACAAAAAAAATATGACTATATATGAATGCCTCTGACAGATGATCTAGCATAACATGTATAAAGATGATGCACGGTGGCTAAGCCACAAATACTATGTCAGCTATATGATCATGCAAGGTAATATGACAATGAATGCTCAAGTCTTCAAAAGGAAGCGGTGGAAGTTGCATGGCAATATATCTCGGAATGGCCATGGAAAAGCCATAATAGGTAGGTATGGTGGCTGTTTTGAGGAAGATATAATAAGGCTTATGTGTGATAGAGTGTATCATATCACGGGGTTTGGATGCACCTGCAAAGTTTGCACCGACTCTTGAGGTGATAAAGGGCAATGCACGGTACCGTAGAGGCTAGCAAATTGCAGAAAGGTAAGAGTGTGTATAATCCATGGACTCACATTAGTGACAAAGAACTCATATACTTATTGCAAAAGTTTATTAGCCCTCGAAGAAAATTACTACTACGCATGCCCCTAGGGGGATAGATTGGTAGGAAAAGACCATCACTCGTCCCCGACCGCCACTCATAACGAAGACAATCAAGGATAAATTGTGCTCCAACTTTCATAGCATAATGAGAGACTATACGTGCATGCTTCGGGAATCACAAACCTTAACACCAATATTATTACTAACCACAACCGTTTACTAGTACTTCCCACATATTCCATCTCTATATTGCAAAACTATTGCAAGGAATATAATATTCAGTGATCCATAGGTTTCATGTAGGATTTTATGACTAACCATGCAATTGACCAATTCCGTTTGTCTCTCTAAATGGATATAAATGAAGCATGAGAGTTTAATAATTTCTATAAAAGATCATGCTCTAACAAATATAAGTGAAGCAAAAGAGCATTCTACGAACATTGGTTTTCTATGTGAAGAGAAACAGGCAATCCAAACTTCAAATGATATAAGTGAACCACATGAAGCATTCTATACAGCCATACTCAAAAGATATAAGTGAAGTGCAATGAGAATTCTATAAATCAACCATGGACTATCTCATACCAGCATGGTGCATAAAATAAAAATGAAAACTAAATGCAAAAGACGCTCCAAGATTTGCACATATCACATGAACGGAATGAATCCGAAAACATACCGATACTTGTTGAAGAAAGATGGGATGCCTTCCGGGGCATCCCCAAGCTTAGACGCTTGAGTCTCCTTGAATATTTACTTGGGGTTCCTTGGGAATCCCCAAGCTTGAGCTCTTGCCTCTCCTCCTTCTCCTCATATCGAGACCTCCTCGATATTCGAACACTTCATCCACACAAAACTTAACCGAAATTTTAGTGGCGGGGTTAGTGAAAATGGCAATGAAATCCCATCATGTACTGCTACAACATTATTGTATAATTACAAACAAACATTACCCACTATATGCTATCATAATTCTATGGCCCCAAGTCAAGGAAGCTTCAACAAGAATTCAAACATACGCAAATAATGAAGCTATAACAACAATGTGTTAAAACAGGGCAGTCTGTAAAGATTTGAACATCCACAATACTTCTGTAACTCTAAAAATTATGAAAAAAGTTGGTAACAAATAAACATTTTACATAGAAAGACAATGCAAAAAGTTTCAGAACCGTTTGATGTTCCAATAAAAAATGTAAAATCGAGCACTACAACCAAAGTTTCTGTTTTGCACCGCACAAACCAACAAGAAATCTACTCATACTAAAGGAAAATATTGGCACATTATTTTTATAATACAATGGAATTGTACAAGGGGATAATTTTTTTTGAAAAGTTTCTGTAATTCAAGATTCACAAAGTTTCCATGGGTATGAACAAAGTTCAAGGCATGCTCCAGCTTCCACGGTGCTCGTCCTTCTCACTTTCACTTTTCTTTTTGTGAAGTTTTAAGTTCCCCTCTATTTTTTTTTTGTTTTTAAACTTTATAAAAGCACTCAACAAAAATAAATGACTCTCTAAAACTTCCAGGTTGTCCAGACAGCGCTTTCTTTAAAGCCATTAAGTTAGGCATAAAGTGCTCAAGTAATGGATCCACCCGGATCCCAAGGTATATCAAAGCCAATTTTAATTAACAATGATTTGGCATTTAGTAGTGAGCACAAAGCAACATATATCATGCATTGACGAAGTCTAACTCTCTTCCTATGCATCGGCATGTCATACAAGAACAATTCATGCACATCAAGTAATGGCTAATACATAGCATTAGAAGTTTCTTGCAAATTTTTCATGTTGGAAACATAGAGAGGCGGAGATGTGGTTCATCTCTCATAATAATGCAAGTAGGAGTAGCAAGAACATGCATATTATATTCATCAAAATCATCATGTGCAACGGTAAAAGGCAACCCATCAATATAATCCTTAATAAGAACAAACTTCTCCGATGTAGTGTAGTTTGGAGAATTCAAAAAGATAAGAGGACTATCATGTGTGGGTGGAGTAGAAATAATTTCATGTTTAACATAAGGAACAATAGCAAGTTCATCTCCATAAGCATAATTCATATTGGCATCTTGGCCACAAGCATAGCAAGCATCATCAAAAAGGGATATTTCAAAAGAATCAACGGATCATAGCAATTATCATAGCATTCATCCTTCGGTAAGAACGAAGGGACATTAAACAATGTATGAGTTGGAGAGTTACTATCATTAGAAGGTGGGAATGGGTAGCTAGTCTGCTCTTCCTCGTTTTGTTCTTCGCTCTCCTCATCATCCTTTTCATCTAATGAGCTCACAGTTTCATCAATTCCTTCTTCCATAGACTCCTGCAAAATATTAGTCTCTTCTTGGACAGCGGAGACTTTCTCAATAAACGCATGAATATCGGAATTGTATTTATAATTACCATAGAAATATTTAAGGATAGCAAAATTTTCAGGTATATAAACTGAATCATCAAAATCTTCAAACTTTTCAAACAAAGATTCAATTTCATAAGCACCCTTAAAAGCAACAAATTCTTCTACTCATTCCACATCATAGTAATCATATATACCATTGGCATAAGAAGCCAAGGTTTCATTATCATTAAATTTGCATGAAAAGGGAAGATGTGGAGCATTCATCCTAGAGCAACAAGTAAAATCGTATCTGAAGCATAAATCCCGAGCATACCAATGCAACATATAAATTTGATCCCATAAAAGTTTCCCTTTTTGTGTCAAGTGATAATCCCTAAAGTATTCACGTTCATCCAATGTTACTCCCATTATCAAGTTGAATGGGGTTTTCTCAGGATTATCAAAGTAGTGCATAATATTTTTCACATAACGAGCATCGAGGGTTTTAGGAGGTTCCCCATCTCCATGAGTAGCAGGCACCACTAATTTTTTTGGTGTTTCGTCTTCCATATCCATAACTAAAGATAGAGAACAACTTAGAACAGGAAATAAAACTACTTAGTGATAAAGCAAACAAGCACACACGAGAATATTCACCCCACGCTATTGCTCCCTGGCAACGGCGCTAGAAAAAAAGCCTTGATAGCCCACAAGTATAGGGGATTAGTTGCAGCCTTCTTCGATAAATAAGAGTGTCAAACCCAATGAGGAGCTAAAGGCAGAACAAATATTCCCTCAAGTTCTATCGACCATCGATACAACTCTACGCACACTTGACGTTTGCTTTACCTAAAACAAGTATGAAACTATTTTGCAAGAATAAAACTCCGAGTACTTTGCTTTAATAAAACTACGAATAAAATGCAAGGTAGTAAGAGTGGATAGCTTTTGTCAGCAAGAAAGTTATTTGTCCCTAGATAATTGATAACAAGTACCGGTAATCATTCTTGCAATTTTATATGAGGGAGAGGCATGAGCTAACATACTTTCTCTACTCGGATCATATGCACTTATGATTGGAACTCTATCAAGAATCCTCAACTACTAAAGATCATTAAGGTCGTGAAACCCAACCATAGCATTAAGTATCAAGTCATCTTTACTCCCATATGCCATGACCCACTTATCCGTGTTTAGGCTGTTGTCACCCCCGCAACACGGACAATAAGCAAACCATGAACATATTGCAACACCCTATAGCGGGGCCCCTTACATTTCCGCGAGAACGGAGGGCACCGTAGGACAGCACCATAAATAAAATATACAATCATACCAACCAAGATCACGATTAATCCATAGGACAAAATGGATCTACTCAAACATCATAGAATAACCATAGATCATTAAGAAATAATATATGGAGTTGAGCACCATGTTTAAGTAGAGATTACAGCGGGAAGAAGGGGTGTTACACCACGGCATAGAGGGGGAGAGAGTTGGTGTTGACGGTAGCAAGATTATTGATGAAGATCGTCGTCACGATCCTAGCCCCGGTGGCACTCCGGCGCCACCGGGAGAGAGGGGGAGAGAGCACCCCTCCTTATTCTTCTTCCTTGGCCTCCCCCCTAGATGGGAGTGTTGGGGAACGTAGTAATTTCAAAAAAATCCTACGCACACGCAAGATCATGGTGATGCATAGCAACGAGAGGGGAGAGTGTTGCCCATGTACCCTCGTAGACTGTAAGCGGAAGCGTTATGACAACACGGTTGATGTAGTCGTATGTCTTCACAATCTGACCGATCCAAGCACCGAACGTACGGCACCTCCGAGTTCAGCACACGTTCAGCTCGATGACGATCCCCGGACTCCGATCCAGCAGGGTGTCGGGGATGAGTTCCGTCAGCACGACGGCGTGGTGACGATGATGATGTTCTACCGACGCAGGGCTTCGCCTAAACACCGCAACGATATGACCGAGGTGGAATATGGTGGAGGGGGGCACCGCACACGGCTAAGGAACGATCACGAAGATCAACTTGTGTGTCTAGAGGTGCTCCCCTGCCCCCGTATATAAAGGAGGGAGGGGGGAGGTGCGGCCGGCCCCCTAGGGGTGCGCCTGGAGGAGTCCTACTCCCACCGGGAGTAGGACTCCCCCCTCTTGCCTTGGTGGAGAAGGAAAGGGGGGAGGGGAAATAGGAAAGGGGGGTGCCCCCCTCCTTCCTTGTCCTATTCGGACTAGGGGGGAGGGGCACGCGGCCAGCCCTGGCCGGCCCTCCTCTTCTCCCTCATGGCCCATGTAGGCCCAATAACCCCCGGGGGGGTTCCGGTAACCCCCCGGTACTCCGGAAAAATCCCGGTTTCTCCCGGAACGATTCTGATATCCAAATATAGGCTTCCAATATATCAATCTTTATGTCTCGACCATTTCGAGACTCCTCGTCATGTCCGGGATCACATCCAGGACTCCGAACAACCTTCGGTACATCAAAACATATAAACTCATAATAAAACTGTCATCATAACGTGAAGCGTGCGGACCCTACGGGTTTGAGAACTATGTAGACATGACCTAGAACTATTCTTGGTCAATAACCAATAGCGGAACCTGGATGCTCATATTGGCTCCTACATATTCTACGAAGATCTTTATCGGTCAAACCGCATAACAACATACGGTGTTCCCTTTGTCATCGGCATGTTACTTGCCCAAGATTCAATTGTCGGTATCTAATACCTAGTTCAATCTCGTTACTGGCAAGTCTCTTAACTCGTTATGTAATGCATCATTCCGTAACTAACTCATTAGCTACATTGCTTGCAAGGCTTATAGTGATGTGCATTACCGAGAGGGCCCAGAGATACCTCTCCGACAATCGGAGTGACAAAACCTAATCTCGAAATACGCCAACCCAACATGTACCTTTGGAGACACCTGTAGAGCTCCTTTATAATCACCCAGTTATGTTGTGACGTTTGGTAGCACACAAAGTGTTCCTCCGGTAAACGGGAGTTGCATAATCTCATAGTTACAGGAACATGTATAAGTCATAAAGAAAGCAATAGCAACATACTAAACGATCAAGTGCTAGGCTAACGGAATGGGTCATGTCAATCACATCATTCTCCTAATGATGTGATCTCTTTAATCAAATGACGACACATGTCTACGGTTAGGAAACATAACCATCTTTGATTAATGAGCTAGTCAAGTAGAGGCATACTAGTGACGTTATGTTTGTCTATGTATTCACACATGTATCATGTTTCCGGTTAATACAATTCTAGCATGAATAATAAACATTTATCACGATATGAGGAAATAAATAATAACTTTATTATTGCCTCTAGGGCATATTTCCTTCAGGGAGGAGGGTTCCCCCTCTGGTTCATGGCCTCCATGGTAGCGGAGGGGCGGGAGCCCCTCCGAGATTGGATATCCTTCTCTGTTTTCTTCTGTTTCGTGCTCCCTAGATCTGGCCGAAAACCGTTTCTTATATTCCCGGAGATCCGTAACTCGAATTGCGTTGATCTTTTTACATGATTTTTTTTCCTGATATAAGCTTTCTTGCGCCCGAAGTAGAGCTCCAACCAACGTATGAGGTGAGCAGCACCCACCACCATGCGCCAGGGGCCTGGGGCGCGCCCTGGTGTATCGTCTGTGTGGGCCTCCGTTTGTGGTGATTCCAACTCCTAAAATTCACAAATATTCCAAAATAATTCTCCATTGAGTTGCATCACGTTTGGACTTTGTTTGATATGGATTTTCTGCGATACAAAAACATGTAGCAAACAGGAACTGTCACTGGGCACTGGATAAGTAAGTTAGTCCAAATAAATCATATAAAAAGTTGCCAAAAGTATGTAAGAGTTGAATAATATTGGCATGAAACAATAAAAAATATAGATACGACGGAGACGTGTCAATAACAAGATGGGATCTATATCTTCACAATAGAGAAACGGATCTCGTCTACATCATGTCGTCGTTCTTGTTGCATTACTCCGTTTTTCCATGAACTTAATACACTAGATGCATGCTGGATAGCGGTCGATGTGTGGAGTAATAGTAGTAGATGTAGGTAGGATTCGGTATACTAATCTTGGATGTGATGCCTATATAATGATCATTGCCTGGATATCATCATGATTATTTGAAGTTCTATCAATTCCCAACCGTAATTGTTTTCCCACCGTTTGCTATTTTTCTCGAGAGAAGCCACTAGCGAAACCTACGGGCCCCGGGTGTCTTTTCATCATAGTTGCCTTTGCGATCTATTTTCCTTTGCATTTATTTTCAGATCTATTAAACCAAAAATACAAAAATACCTTGTTGCAATTTATTTTTTCCGTGATCTATTTATCCTATCTACCACTTTTACCTCATGTTATTTGCCTATCCTGAGGCGTTGTACCCAAAAGGGATTGACAACCCCTTTAACACGTCGAGTTGCGAGTATTTGTTATTTGTGTGCAGGTGTTGTTTACGTGGTGTGAGGAGGTTCTCCTACTGGTTCGATAACCTTGGTCTCATCACTGAGGGAAATACCTACCATCGCTATACTACATCATCCCTTCCTCTTTGGGGAAATACCTACGTAGTTCTAGCAGACATCAGATGCCGGTATGGTTGTAATTCATTCATGTTCCTGGCATGGGACCTAAACTAGCACCCAAGGACACATGTATAATTTTTGTAGCCATTTTGGTGACTGGAGCATGTATTTGTAGTTAAGATTTGAATTATGGACATTAAATGCTTAGAAACCTCAATTAGTGTATAAAAAGGCCAAACGAACCCTGAATAAGTTTAAATTTTAGCACGGATATCCCATCGTTCCATGTTTCCCGTAGAAGAAAATACAAGGCGAAAAGAGGCAATGATTACGTTTCGCCCACAAGGGGAACACATTTCTGTATCAGAACCACGAGGCTTCTTTGAGAGAAGCTCCGATTTTTAAGAGGTTTGTAATAAAGCCCAAATTGGACAATGTTTTTACCACGACATATATGTACCATGACGTGACACCATGCTAACTTTCATGACTTTCTAGTGAGTTTCTGATTTATGGGGATTTAAAAACCTATATTACAAATGTTTGAGGATGAGCCAAGATGCTGGTACGGTTGTAATTCATTCCCATTCCTGGCATGGGACCTAAACATGCACCCAAGGACACATGTATAATTTTTCTAGCCATTTTGGTGAACTGGAGGATGTATTTGTAGTTTAGATTTTAATTATGGACATTAAATGCCTAGGAAACTCAATTAGTGTACAAAAAGGTCAAACCAACCCTGAATAAGTTTACATTTTAGCACGGTATCATGTCCTTCCATGTTGCCTATAGAAGAAAATACAAGGCAAAAAGAGGCAGTGATTATCGTTTCGCCCACAAGGAGGACACATTTCCCTATCGGAATCGAGAGGCTTCTTTGAGAGAAGCTCCAGTTTGTAAGAGGCTTCTAATAAAACTTGCGCCAAAATGGACAAAAAAATTCCTCGACATATATGTGCCATGTCGTGACACCATGCAAGTTTCACGATTTTCAGGTGTGTTTTGGATTTACGGGGATTTAAAAACCGAGAATCTTCTCATGAAATGTTTTCAAATAGCACACGGTTCACTCACGAAAGTTGTGTGCCTACCAAACTGTGGCCGATGCCCCCCACCCCCTGCTGCACGCGTGATCTGAGTCGTGCGTTCTGATTGGCAAGAACCCAAACCCCATGGATCGTACATCTGCACCGTTGGATACTCCCAGATCGAACGACAATCCTCAGCCCTTTCGGCAGCACATCTAGTATATGGGTAAGCATTGTGCGCATGCGTCGTGCTAGCTCACGCTTCCGTCTCTACTAAGTTTTCTATATTAATGATTTTATATATCGAAACAGGCTATCGTTTCCCGCCACTCCTCTCATCGGTTTCCCGCATCTTCTCGCATCGTTTTCCCGCTACCAATGTTAGTGCTCATTGAAGGCTAGGCGGTGACACACCGGCCATGTCAATATCGCACACATTTTCTAAAAGCACAAATGTGTGTGATAGGAGGGAGTGGGTCCCATAGGGTGACCAACGTGAAATGCCTTAAAGGCAAGGAGGCAATTCCTATTAGCAAGGTGTGGCTTCCCATCGGCTAGCCTAGTCAAATAGAACACAAAAGTTAAGCATGCTCGGGCAGGAGTAGTCCAAGGATGGGTGACCCGGTGGGAAGTTGCATATCTCTATAGTGACCTGTCATGGTGATTATATAAACCTTGGGATCCTTGTTTTGCTAATTTGTAGACTAAGTTTTTATTGGTTATTTTTTGCTCTAAAAAATAAAAGAATGATTGACTCTATAGCGACCTGTCATGGTGATTATATAAACCTTTTTTAGGATTTTCAGGCCGCATGCAGTGTATACGGGGTCTTCTGATCGACCACGTCTCCTTTGTGCGGTTTTTTGTGATGACACACATATCTGTGGGCTCCCCGAGTGTATGTATATCATCCCTTGGACTGATAACGAGGGGTATGTGTTGGCCATGAATGGATTCCTCATAGTTCGTGTTAGGGCCAGTCACCATCACATGTCGTTCAACCAAAGCTCGAGCTCATGCGTTGTCAGGATTCCTTTCGACATGCTCGGATTGCTGGGTTCAACCTACACCGTACCCTGTGTATCTCGTCCTTAACTACCTGGCCTTCATGATTGTTGTCTGTATCAAGAGGTAGGCACCACATCTAAATTGCACATTATTCTACACTGAAAACACACATCACCCTTTCCAACGTACATCATTTTGAGCCGCATGCAAGAGGTGCTGGTTTTGTGTTCCCTGTCATGTGATTTTTATGATGGTTCAATCTATTGGCCCAAGCGGTTTATCGACAACAACATTTGTCGTTTGACCAAACGATAGATTCACTGGTCCATCTTATGGTAGGTCATGGCGACATGCATGTATGACCAAAGTATCATTAAGTGCATCCGCCCCCGCTGACACAAAGTGGGAGGTGGTGGGCCGGTCAAACTTTATTTTCTGTTTGGGAACCGCCTATGATATATCTAGCATGGAAAGTGTTGGGATGCTCCAAGTTGTTTTCGTTGGTGGGATGGATACACCTCCCAAAATGTTTTTATCTCTATTTTTTCGCTTTGAGCTCTGGCACCTCTACAAATCACTACCTCCCTTTGTGAAGGGCATTTCTTTTACTTTATGCAATTTTTATTTTTGAAATTGAGTCTCCATCCTCTCTTATAAAAGCACCAACTAGGAGACAATATGATCGTACTTAAGTATTGGGTGTAGCTAATATTAGAGTGTGTTTCATGAATGGATCAATGTTTCAGCATGATGGGTTAGGGATAACTTGTTTTAGCATTGATATTTTGAAAGACATGGTTACTCGTTGATATGCTTGAGGATCTAAATTATTATGTCAAAACTAGACTATTGCTTTGAATCACATAAAAGTCCAAATGTCCATGCTATGAAGAAAAGAATATGATATGGCATGATAAACAACACTCCACATCAAAATTTCTGTTTTAGCACTTACCTACTCAAGGACGAGCAGGAGTTAAGCTTGGGGATGATGATATGTCTCCAACGTATCTATAATTTTTGATCACTCCATGTTGTTTATTATCAATCTTGGATGTTTTATAATCATTTTATAGTCATTTTATATCATTTTTTGGTACTAACCTATTGACATAGTGCCAAGTGCCAGTTGTTGTTTTCTGCTTGTTTTTTACATCGCAGGAAATCAATATCAGAAGGGGTTCAAATACCACGCCAATTTATGATGATTTTTTATTGACTAGAAGGAACACAATGGACCCTGGTTGCACCTGGGGGGAGTCCCGAGGAGGGGACAACCCACCTGGGTGCGCCAGGAGGCCCAGGCGTGCCTAGGTGGGTTGTGCCCACCTCAGGTGCCCCCTGGACTGACTCTTTACTCTATAAATACCCCAATATTCCAGAAACCCTAGGGGAGTCGATGAAATTTTCATCCAGCCACTGCAGAGTCCAGAACACTGAGATCCAATCTAGACACCATCACGAAGAGGTTCACCACTTCCATTGGTGCCTCTCCGATGATGCATGAGTAGTTCTTTCTAGACCTTCGGGTCTGTAGTTAGTAGCTAGATGGCTTCCTCTCTCTCTCTTGATTATCAATACAATGATCTCTTGGATCCATATGATGTAAGTCCTTTTTGCAGTGTGTTTGTTGGGATCCAATGAACTTCGAGCTTATGATCAGTTATATCTTTTTATATCCATGAAAGTTATTTGAGTTCTTTGATCTCTTATATGTGTGATCTCTTATAGCCTCGTATTTCTTCTCTGATATTTGGGTTTTGTTTGGCCAACTTGATCTATTTATCTTGCAATGGGAAGAGGTGCCCGGTAGTGGGTTCGATCTTACGGTGTTTGATCCCAATGACGGAAAAGGAACCGACATGTATGTATCGTTGCTACTAAGGATAATAAGACGGGATCCATATCTGACGCAATAGATAAACAGATCTTGTCTATGTCATGTCATTGTTCTTATTGCATTACTCCATTTTTCCATGAACTTAATACACTAGATGCATGCTCGATAGCGGTCAATGTGTGGAGCAATAGTAGTAGATGCAGGCAGGGGTCAGTCTACTAATCTTGGACGTGATGCCTATGTAATGATCATTGCCCGGATATCGTCATGATTATTTGAAGTTCTATCAATTTCCCAACAGTAATTTGTTCACCCATCGTTTGCTATTTTTCTCGAGAGAAGCCACTAGTGAAACCTACGGCCCCCGGGTCTTCTTTCTCATATATTTGCCTTGCGATCTACTTTTTCCTTGCGTTTATTTTCATATCTATTAAACTAAAAAATACAAAAATACCTTGCTGCAATTTGTTTGTTTCGTGATCTATTTATCCCATCTACAAATTTACCTCACATGCTTTGCCTATCTTGAGGCGTCATACCCCGAAAGGGATCGACAACCCCTTTAACACGTCGGGTTGCGAGGTGTTATTATTTGTGTGCAGGGGTTGTTTATGTTGTGTTGCTTGGTTCTTCTACTGGTTCGATAACCTTGGTTTCATATCTAAGGGAAATACTACCATCGTTGTGCTGCATCATCCCTTTCTCTTTGGGGAAAAACCGACGTAGCTTCAAGCGACATCACTTTCTTCATGACTTATACATGTTCCTCTGACTATGAGATTATACATCTCCCGAATACCGTAGGAACACCTTGTGTGCTATCAAATATCACAACATAATTGGGCGATTATAAAGATGCTCTACAGGTGTCTCCCAAGGTGTTTGTTGAGTTGGCATAGATCAAGATTAGGATTTGTCACTCCATGTATCGGAGAGGTATCTCTGGGCCCTCTCGGTAATGCTCATCACTATAAACCTTCCCAGCAATGTGACTAATGAGTTAGTTATGGGATGAAGCATTACATAACGAGTAAAGAGACTTTCCGGTAACGAGATTGAACTAGGTATGATGATATTGATGATCGAATCTCGGGCAAGTAACATACCGATGACAAAGGGAACAATGTATGTTGTTGTGCGGTTTGACCGATAAAGATCTTCATAGAATATGTAGGAGCCAATATGAGCATCCAGGTTCCGCTATTGGTTATTCATCGAAGATGTGTCTTGATAATGTATACATAGTTCTCGAACCTGTAGGGTCCGCACGCTTAACGTTCGATGACGATTTGTATTAAGAGTTATGTGTTTTTGATGACCGAAGTTTGTTCGGAGTCCCAGATGAGATCACGGACATGACGAGGAGTCTCGAAATGGTCTAGACATAAATATTGATATATTGGAAGGTTATGTTCGGACACTGGAATAGTTTCGGAAAGGTTCGGACATTTTCGGGAGTACCGGGAGGTTACCTAAACCCCGCGGGGGATTATTGGGCCTTCATGGGCCTTAGTGGAAGAGAGGAGGCAGCGGCAGGTGGAAGCACCCCCCAGCCCAAACCGAATTGGAGTAGGGGTGGGGGCGCAACCCCCCTTTCCTCCTTCTCCTCCACCTCTTTCCCTCTTCTCCTATTCCGAAAAGGAAAGAGGAATCCTACTAGGACTAGAGAGTCCCAGTAGGACTCCCCACACTTGGCACACCCCTATTAGGCCACCGGCCTCCTCCTCCCCTCTTTATATATGGGGGCAGGGGCACCCCAAAGGCACACCAATATTTCTCTTAGCCATGTGCGGTGCCCCCTTCCACAGTTCACTCCCCCAGTCATAACATCGTAGTGCTTAGGCGAAGCCCTGCACGGATCACATCATCAACACCGTTTCCACGCCGTCGTGCTGATGGAACTCTCCCTCAACCCTGTACTAGATCAAGAGTTCGAGGGACGTCATCGAGCTGAACGTGTGCTGAACATGGAGGTGTTGTACGTTCGGTACTTGGATCGGTTAGATCGTGAAGACGTTCGACTACATCAACTGCGTTAACTAACGCTTCCGCTTTCGGTCTACGAGGGTACATGGACACACTCTCCCCCTCTCGTTGCTATGCATCTCCTAGATAGATCTTGCGTGATCGTAGGAATTTTTTTGAAATTGCATGCTACGTTCCCCAAGAGTGATATCAGAGCCAAGTCTATGCGTAGACGATATGGACGAGTAGAACACAAAGAGTTGTGGGCGATAATAATCATACTGCTTACAACCAACGTCTTACTTTGATTCAGCGGTATTGTTGCATGAAGCGGCCCGGACCGACATTACATGACCGCTTTCATGAGACTGGTTCTACCGACGTGCTTTGCACACAGGTGGCTGGCGGGTGTCTATTTCTCCAACTTTAGTTGAATCGATTTTGACTATGAACGGTCCTTGTTGAAGGTTAAAACAACACACTTGACGAAAAATCGTTGTGGTTTTGATGTGTAGATAAGAACGGTTCTTACTAGAAGCCCGTAGCAGCCACGTAAAACTTGCAACAACAAAGTAGAGGATGTCTAACTTGTTTTTGCATGGCTTGTTGTGATGTGATATTGTCAATACATGATGTGATATAAAATTGTTGTATGAGATGATCATGTTTTGTAACAGAGTTATCAGCGACTGGCAGGAGCCATATGGCTGTTGCTTTATTGTATGAAATGCAATCGCCATGTAATTGCTTTACTTTATCACTAAGTGGTAGCGATAGTCGTAGTAGAAATAGTTGGCGAGACAACAACGATGCTACGATGGAGATCAAGGTGTCAAGCCGGTGAAGATGGAGATCATGATGGAGCTTTGAAGATGGTGATCAAAGGCACAAGATGATGATGGCCATATCATGTCACATATTTTGATCGCATGTGATGTTTATCTTTTATGCATATTATTTTGCTTAGTATGGCGGTAGCACTATAAGATGATCCCTTACTAAATTTCAAGGTATAAGTGTTCTCCCTGAGTATGCACTGTTACTATAGTTCATCGTGCCGAGACACCACGTGATGATCGGGTGTGATAATTTCTACGTTCACATACAACGGGTGCAAGCTAGTTTTGCACGTGTTGAATACTCGGGTTGAACTCAACGAGCCTAGCATATGCGGATATGGCCTCGGAACACTGAGACCGAAAGGGCGAACGTGAATCATATAGTAGATATGATCAACATAGAGATGTTCACCATTGAAAACTACTCCATCTCACGTGATGATCAGACATGGTTTAGTTGACATGGATCACGTGATCATTTAGATGACTAGAAGGATGTCTATCTAAGTGGGAGTTCTTTAGTGATGTGATTAATTGAACTTTAATTTATCATGAACTTAGTCCTGATAGTTTTTTTGCATATCTATGTTGTTGTAGATCAATGGCATGTGCTACCGTTCCTTTGAATTTCAATGCATTACTAGAGAAAGCTAAGTTGAAAGATGATCGTAGCAATTACACGGACTGGGTCCGTAACTTGAGGATTATCCGCATTGATGCACGGAAGAATTACATCCTGAAAGCACCGCTAGGTGCAAGGCCTGCTGCAGGAGCAACTGCGGACGTTATGGATGTCTGGCAGACTAAAGCTGATGACTACTCGATAGTTCAGTGTGCCATGCTTTACGGCTTAGAATTGGGACTTCAAAGACATTTTGAACGTCATGGAGCATATGAGATGTTCCAAGAGTTGAAGTTAATATTTCAAGCAAATGCCCGAGTTGAGATATATGAAGTCTGCAACAAGTTCTATAGCTGCAAGATGGAGGAGAATATTTCTTTTAGTGAACATATACTCAAAATGCCTGGGTACCATAACCACTTGACTCAGCCGGGAGTTAATCTTCCTGATGATTGTCTCATTGACAGAGTTCTTCAATCACTGCCACCAAGTTATAAAGGCTTCATGATTAACTATAATATGCAAGGGATGACAAAAACGATTCCCGAGCTCTTTGCAATGCTAAAGGCTGCAGAGGTAGAAATCAAGAAGGAGTATCAAGTGTTGATGGTTAACAAGACCACTAGTTTCAAGAAAATGAGCAAAGGGAAGAAGGGGAACTTCAAGAAGAATAACAAGCAAGTTGCTATCCCGAGAAGAAGCCCAAGTCTGGACCTAAGCCTGAAACTGAGTGCTTCTACTGCAAAGGGATTGGTCACTGGAAGCGGAACTGCCCCAAGTATTTGGTGGATAAGAAGGATGGCAAAGTGAAAGGTATATTTGATATACATGTTATTGATGTGTACCTTACTAATGTTCGTAGTAGTGCTTGGGTATTTGATACTGGTTCTGTTGCTCATATTTGCAACTCGAAACAGGGGCTACGGATTAAACGGAGATTGGCTAAGGACGAGGTGATGATGCGTGTCGGAAATGGTTCCAAGGTCGATGTGATCGTCGTCGGCATGCTACCTCTACATCTACCTTCGGGATTAGTTTTAGACCTGAATAATTGTTATTTGGTGCCAGCGTTGAGCATGAACATGATATCAGGATCTTGTTTGATGCGAGACGGTTATTCATTTAAATCAGAGAAAAATGGTTGTTCTATTTATATGAGTAATATCTTTTATGGTTATGCACCCTTGTTGAGTGGTCTATTTTCCTTGAATCTCAATCGTGGTGATACACATGTTCATAATATTGAAGCCAAAAGATGCAAAGTTGATAATGATAGTGTAATTAATTTGAGGCACTGCCGTTTAGGTCATATCGGTGTAAAGCGCATGAAGAAACTCCATGCTGATGGGATTTTGGAATCACTTGGTGCTTGTGAACCATGCCTCATGGGCAAGATGACTAAAACTCCGTTCTCAGGAACAATAGAACGAGCTACTAACTTATTGGAAATAATACATACCAATGTATGCGGTCCAATGAGTGTTGAGGCTCGTGGCGGGTATCGTTATTTTCTAACCTTCACAGATGATTTGAGCAGATATGGGTATATCTACTTAATGAAACATAAGTCTGAAACATTTGAAAAGTTCAAAGAATATCAAAGTGAAGTGGAAAATCATCGTAACAAGAAAATAAAGTTTCTACGATATGATCGTGGAGGCGAATATTTGAGCTACGAGTTTGGTCTTCATTTGAAACAATGTGGAATAGTTTCACAACTCACGCTACCTGGAACACCACAGCGTAATGGTGTGTCCAAACGTTGTAACCGTACTTTATTGGATATGGTGCAATCTATGATATCTCTTACTGATTTACCGCTATCGTTTTGGGTTATGCTTTAGAGAAGGATGCATTCACGTTAAATAGGGCACCATCAAAATCCGTTGAGACAACACCATATGAAATGTGGTTTGGCAAGAAACCCAAGTTGTCATTTATTAAAGTTTGGGGCTGCGATGCTTATGTGAAATATCTTGAACTTGATAAGCTCGAACCCAAATCGGAGAAGTGTGTCTTCATAGGATACACAAAGGAAACTGTTGGGTACACCTTCTATCACAGATCTGGAGGCAAGATATTCGTTGCTAAGAATGGATCCTTTCTAGAGAAGGAGTTTCTCTCGAAAGAAGTGAGTGGGAGGAAAGTAGAACTTGATGAGGTAATTGTACCTTCTCCCAAATTGGAAAGTAGTTCATCACAGAAATCAGTTCCAGTGATTCCTACACCAATTAGTGAGGACGCTAATGATGATGATCATGAAACTTCAGATCAAGTTACTAACAAACTTCATAGGTCATCCAGAGTATGATCCACACTAGAGTGGTACGGTAATCCTATTCTGGAAGTCATGTTACTAGACCATGATGAACCTACGAACTATGAGGAAGTGATGATGAGCCCAGATTCCGCGAAATGGCTTGAGGCCATGAAATCTGAGATGGGATCCATGTATGAGAACAAAGTGTGGACCTTGGTGGACTTGCCCGATGATCGACAAGCCATAGAAAATAAATGGATCTTCAAGAAGTAGACTGACGCTGATGGTAATGTTACTTTCTACAAAGCTCGACTTTTTGTGAAAGGTTTTCGACAAGTTCAAGAAGTTGACTATGATGAGACCTTATCACCCGTAGCGATGCTTAAGTCTGTCCGAATCATGTTAGCAATTTCCCCATTTTATGATTATGAAATTTGGCAAATGGACGTCAAAACTGCATTCCTTAATGAATTTCTTAAAGAAGAGTTGTATATGATGCAACCAGAAGGTTTTGTCGATCCAAAAGGTGCTAACAAAGTGTGCAAGCTCCAGCGATCCATTTTTGGACTGGTGCAAGCTTCTCGGAGTTAGAATATATGCTTTGATAATGTGATCAAATCATATGGTTTTATACAGACTTTTGAAGAAGCATGTATTTACAAGAAAGTGAGTGGGAGCTCTGTAGCATTTCTAATATTATATGTGGATGACATATTGTTGATTGAAAATAATACATAATTTCTAGATAGCATAAAAGGATACTTGAATAAGAAATTTTCAATGAAAGACCTCGGTGCAGCTGCTTACATATTGGGCATCAAGATCTATAGAGATAGATCGAGACGCTTAATTGGAATTTCACAAAGCACATACCTTGATAAAGTTTTGAAGAAGTTCAAAATGGATCAGTTAAAGAAAGGGTTCTTGCCTGTGTTACAAGGTCTGAAGTTGAGTCAGACTCAATGCCCGACCACTGCAGAAGATAGAGAGAAAATGAAAGTCATTCCCTATGCTTCAGCCATAGGTTCTATCATGTATGCAATGATGTGTACCAGACCTGATGTGTGCCTTGCTATAAGCATAGCAGGGAGGTACCAAAGTAATCCAGGAGTGGATCACTGGACAGCGGTCAAGAACATCCTGAAATACCTGAAAAGTACTAAGGATATGTTTCTCGTTTATGGAGGTGACAAAGAGCTTGTCGTAAATGGTTACGTCGATGCAAGCTTTGACACTGATCCGGATGACTGTAAGTTGCAAAGCGGATATGTATTTGTATTGAATGGTGGAGCTGTCAGTTGGTGCAGTTCCAAGCAGAGCGTCGTGGCGGGATCTACATGTGAAGCGGAGTACATAGCTTCTTTAGAAGCATCAAATGAAGGAGTCTGGATGAAGGAGTTCATATCCGATCTAGGTGTAACCTAGTGCATCGGGTCCAATGAAAATCTTTTGTGACAATACTGGTGCAGTTGCCTTGGCAAAGGAATCCAGATTTCACAAGAGAACCAAACACATCAAGAGATGCTTCAATTCCATCCATCATCAAGTGAAGGAGGGAGACATAGATATTTGCAAGATACATACAGATCTGAATGTTGCAGGCCCATTGACTAAGCCTCTTCCACGAGCAAAATATGATCAGCACCAAGACTCCATGGGTGTTAGAATCATTACTGTGTAATCTAGATTATTGACTCTAGTGCAAGTGGGAGACTGAAGGAAATATGCCCTAGAGGAAATAATAAAGTTGTTATTTATATTTCCTTATATCATGATAAATGTTTATTATTCATGCTAGAATTGTATTAACCAGAAACTTAGTACATGTGTGAATACATAGACAATACATTGTGTCCCTAGTATGCCTCTACTTGACTAGCTCGTTAATCAAAGATGGTTATGTTTCCTAAGCATAGACATATGTTGTCATTTGATGAACGAGATCACATCATTAGAGAATGATGTGATGGACAAGACCCATCTGTTAGCTTAGCATTATGATCATTACAACATTATTGCTACTGCTTTCTTCATGACTTATACATGTACCTCTGACTATGAGATTATACAACTCCCGAATACCAGAGGAACACCTTGTGTGCTATCAAATGTCACAACATAACTGGGTGATTATAAAGATGCTCTACAGGTGTCCCCGAAGGTGTTTGTTGAGTTGGCATAGATCAAGATTAGGATTTGTCACTCCATGTATCGGAGAGGTATCTCTGGGCCCTCTCGGTAATGCTCATCACGATAAGCCTTGCAAGCAATGTGAGTAATGAGTTAGTTATGGGATGAAGCATTACGGAACGAGTAAAGAGACTTGCCGGTAACGAGATTGAACTAGGTACGATGATACAGACGAACGAATCTCGGGCAAGTAACATACCGATGACAAAGGGAACAATGTATGTTGTTGTGCGGTTTGACCGATAAAGATCTTTGTAGGATATATAGGAGCCATTATGAGCATCCAGGTTCCGCTATTGGTTATTGATCGGAGATGTGTCTTGATCATGTCTACATAGTTCTCGAACCCGTAGGGCTGCACGCTTAACATTCAATGATGATTTGTATTAAGAGTTATGTGTTTTTGATGATCGAAGTTTGTTCAGAGTCCCGGATGAGATCACGAACATGATGAGGAGTCTCGAAATGGTCAAGACATAAAATATGTTCGGACACCGGAATAGTTTTGGAAAGGTTTGGACATTTTCCGAAGTACCGGGAGGTAAACGGAACCCCCTCTAGGGGATTAATGGGCCTTCATGGGCCTTAGTGGAAGAGAGGATGCGGCAACCAGGTGGAGGCGCGTGCCCCCCCAGCCTAAATCGAATTGGACTAGGGGTGGGGGGCGCAGCCCCCCTTTCCTCCTTCTCCTCGACCCCTTTCCCTCTTCTCCTATTCCGGAAAAGAAAGGGGAATCCTACTAGGACTAGGGAGTCTTAGTAGGACTCCCCACACTTGGCGCGCCCCTCGTAGGCCGCCAGCCTCCTCCTCCCCTCCTTTAAATATGGGGGCGGGGGGGGGACCCCAAAGGCACACCAAGATTTCTCTTAGCCATGTGTGGTGCCCCCTTCCACAGTTTACTCCTCTGGTCATAACAACATAGTGCTTATGCGAAGCCCTACACGGATCACATCATCAACATCGTTGTCACGCCGTCGTGATGACGGAACTCTCCCTCGACCCTCTACTGGATCAAGAGTTCGAGGGACGTCATTGAGCTGAACATGTGCTAAGCACGGAGGTGGCGTACGTTCGGTACTTGGATCGGTTGGATCATGAAGATGTTCGACTACATCAATCATGTTAACTAACACTTCAGTTTTCGGTCTACGAGGGTACATGGACACACTCTCCCCCTCTCGTTGCTATGCATCTCCTAGATAGATATTGCGTGATCGTAGGAAGCTTGCTACATTCCCTAACACGGTACACATACCGTCGCCCCTCTCCCCTAAGTTTTTAGATGAGGCATGTGGTGTCCCTCCCCGCCAGATCCACATCCCCTGCTCCAGAATGTCGCAGCCTAAGCTTGACCACGTATCCCTGGGAGCCCGTTGAGCGTTCAACCAAGAAGAGGTTTATCATGGCCTTTCTGGCGGACGTTGGCGAGGGGGCCACCGTTCGCCCCGACCTGTGTCGATCTCGGGGCAACACATCACCACGGAACTGGCGAATATGTTGACTATATTGCCATGCCGAAGGCTTCATGTCAACGGGCTAGCGTATTATTGTATCTAGGGAAAGCTGGCTACGACATCAAGCTCGTCGACAGCGAAGGCTTCACGCGGGCCAAGTGGTCCATCCCCAACCCCTCTGGTTCAACCATCGTCGATCTCTTCGATGGCCCTGCCGCTGATCTCCTCCGCCAAGCAGTCAAGGATTTGCAATCCTTGTACGCCATCGAGCCCATTTTGTCATATCTGAAGGACACGTTCTACTGCGGCGGCTTGGGATCCTCAATTGCCAAGTCAGATCTCATCGACCACGACCAGGAGGAGGGCACCCACAAAGGTTCTTCCAAGGTGAAACAGCCTATCTGTGACATCAGAGAGCGCACCATGGGTCTATGCTCTTCCAACTGGAAGGATCCCGTCCATGACATGTGAGGCAACATCCTATCAGCAAATCTTACCTTTTCTAGCTTGCCAACCCGTACCCTTTGTTGTAGTAGCATTTGTCATGCGGTGCTTTAACTGTGTCGTGTTTAATTATTTCAGTTATGAAAAAATGTATTGTTCAATAGGGCTATGTGATGTTTAAGTATGAATTGTCCACTTCAGTTTCACGAATGGCTATATTTGGTTGTTTATAGTGAGTAGATGCCTTGTTTATCTATATTTGGTTGTTAGGTTGGTTGCAGTGAGCATTTTTCCATTTATCAATCAAATGCCTTGTTTATATGTATTTGGTTCTTAGGTTGGTTGCATTGAGCATTTGTCCAGTTATCAAGCAGATGCCTTGTTTGTCTGTATTTGGTTGTTAGGTTGGCTGCAGTGAGCATTTGTCCAGTTTTCAAGCAGATGCCTTGTTTATCTGTATTTGCTTGTTAGGTTGGTTGAAGTGAGCATTTGTCTAGTTTTCAAGCATATGCCATGTTTATCTGTATTTGCTTGTTAGGTTGGTTGCAGTGAGACTCTGTCCAGTTTTCAATGGCTATATTTGGTTGTTATACTGATCATTTATGCCTTGTTTATTTCAGTCATTCACAATGTGATGTTCATTATGGGCAAGTCGGAACTGTGTTGCTCGACTACATCAATACCAGTTTGAACGGCTATATTTGGTTCCAATTATGCCTGGTGTAGTTAACACATGCCATTTATTTCAGTTTTACACATTTATCCAGTGTGATGTTTAAGCATTACCTACATTCTATTCATTTTCAACAATACCAGTTTGAATTGCAATATTTGATGGTTGTTAAACATGTTGTCAGTAACATTGCCTTCCATTTTATATCTGCTTTAATAGCATGCTGAAACCAACACATTCAAGCTATCATTTGGAGATGATGTTGTTTACCTTTGCTATGTTTGTTTGATGTTAAGGTTGTTATACTTATCATGCCTTTCCACTACTTATGCAGGACAACAACAGGAGTGGCCACCATTTTCCGCCGAGGTTAGTTTCATCCCTCGGCTTGTACTCCCCTCGTTGTTCCATAATGTAGTGCATATAGATCCAGGCATGGACACTTGTTAGCTTCTAATATTGACTTGTTGCTTGTAGGTACATATGCCCTTGGCAAGGATCCACGCATCAACCCTTTTTGCGTATGGGGCAATGAGATATTCATGAACAAGCATCAAGTGAGGAAACTGATAAGGATTATTAGCAAAAAGATACGAATGGTGGCAAGCAAATTATTTGTTTATGCTCTATCCAACACAACAGTGAGCTGTAGGATGGTAACTACAAACTCTGCAGCCTTCTCTTTTTACTTCCCATAATGAGTTGTTAGACAACAATGTCTGAATCTTTTTCGTTCGCAGTGGTTCCCGAAGCAGTTCACTCAAGATTACCTCGCAAAGTACATGATTGGTGGACACGCAGTGAAGGTTAGAGTATTTCATCTAGACTACAATGAGCATCTAGAAGTCCTAGTGAAGACAGTGAAGGATCGACGGGCAGCCATCACAAGGGGTTGGCCTAGAGTCGTGCGCACATTACACATGGAGAAGGGCACAATATGGGCATTCTGCTTCACCTTCTCCAGCAACCACGATGTCTTTCGCCTCTCTCTTTACAGTCTTTACTACAATTGTGGTTCATCATTCTTTACTTGGTGCTTATGTAGTTCTTCAGTATATGTACCTGTGCATCGAATTATGCATTCGTGGTTGAACCTATATTTGTAATAAACATGATTGGATATGAAATAAGTGATTGCCTACTTTCAAATTCAAAACATGTTATTTTTAAGTTAGGGATTAATTAGGGATTACACTGCACACGGTTTGCGAAAGTAAAACGTCTGTGATAGACATGGAGATCAGACACGTTTCTAGGATCCACTACGTGTGCGATCAATCTCTACTACACACACGATCAGCCAAGAAAAAACGTGTGTGATTAACAACAGCATAGCACACAGTTCTTAATAAATGTCCGCGATAGTCACCTTATCACACATACTTCACAATTATGGATTGTTTGTGATGTTGTGCGCATCGTGAATGTTTGGCCATAGAAGAATGCATGCGATAGGTTGATCATCCGACGCAGGTAGGACAGATGAATCATGTGGGATGTATTCAACCTTCGCACATAGTTTTATAGCGACAATTTTGTGTGCTCTTACATCAAATCGCACACAGTCGAGGAAAAGTAAATGTGTGTGATTGTCTACTTCTAGTGAATAGCGTGTGTGTAGTTGTCGTGTACGACGATGTTATGATGGTCTGACGTTTCGTAATCCTATCCGACACTCGTACTACGATTAGCTAATCTTCTTAATTAGTTATCGCATACGGTTTGGGAAAAGCGAATGTGTGTGATTGTCTACTTATCATACACGTTCTATAATAGTGAACCATTTGTGATGGGCCGTGCATCATAAACGTAGCACCACAGAATACCGACTATGATGGCAATGCGAGAACAAACAAGTAGGGAGTACTGTATATGCATCGAGGCTCCCTATCCCCGACGATTTCTGGGTCGTGTGGGAAGGACCCCCCCCCTATCGCAGTCACTCACTTGGCGATGGTTTCGAACGCTGTCGCGGAAAGGGGTTAAAAACTGTTTGTATAGCACCTCATTGTACCATTGTGTCTTTGAGGGTAATACTTTGCTTTCATTAGCTTTGCGCAAAGAGAATCCACATTTATCAATAATCACCAAGCTTGTTTAGCCAGTAAAGCTTGATTGAAAAGCCTAAGGTCACCAAAACCAATACCTTCTTATCCTTTTGGTATTGTCATTTTGTCCCAAGCCAGCCAATGAGATTTTATTTTGTTCTCTTCATCTCCCCACCAAAAATTTTGAATATCAACTATGTTTTTGGCCCTTTACAAAGCAAAATAATGCTTAGGGGGAATTTGTCGTGCGCTTTAATGGACATTTGTTGGAGTCATTTTCACCTTCTTGGAGGCTCAGGCAGGGGGACCCTTTATCTGCGTACTTGTTCCTATTTGTAGCTGAGGCACTTTCTTTCCTGCTTAATGATGCTTCAGCCAGAGGATCTCTTCAGGAGTTTCGTTTAAATAGACAAGCTCCAGATATTTTGCACTTGTTGTTCACGGATGATAGTATGTTATTTTTCAAAGGCTCCATTGGTCCAGCAGTAGCCATTAAGAATATTATGACGGGGTACAAGAAAGGGACTGGGAAACTTTTAAGTCCTGATAAGTGTTCCATGATGTTTGGGAAAAAGTGCAGTTTGGAGAATCAAGTGGCTACAATGGTAATCTTAAAAATTACGGTCGATGGGTTTGAGGATAAATATCTTGGACTACCGGTTCCAAAGGGAATAATGAAGGCTAGTAAGTTCCAATCTACTAAAGAAAAGGTTTTGAAAAGGCTCTCTGGTTGGATTGAAAAATACGCTTCTTCTGGGGTGAAGGAAGACTTAATAAAGTCAGTTATTCAGGCTCTACATGTGTATGCAATGGGTATCTTTAAGTTTCCGGCTTCCCTTTGTGAGGAGTTATCCCATATTATCAGGAATTTTTGGTGGGAAGATGAGGAAGACAGAAGGAAAACTCATTGGTTAGCATGGGACAAATTAACTAGGTCTAGAGGAAAGGGAGCTATGGGATTTCGGGATCTAAGATCTTTTAACCAAACCCTCTTAGCTAAACAAGCATGGTGGTTATTGATTTATCCAGACTCGTTGTGTTCTAAGATGATGAAGGCAAAGTATTATCCTTAGGGACATATTCTTGATACGGTGTTTCCACAGTCTGCATCAGTGACTTGGCAAGGTATGATGCATGGTCTGGAACTACTTAAGAAGGGAGTCATTTGGCGGGTGGGTGATGGATCGAGCATTAATATTTGGAGGGATAATTGGTTACCCAGGAGCTCTGTTCTTAAAATTTCAGCTAAAAGGCATAATACTAGATTGAAGTGGGTCTTTGATTTGTTCATGAGCGGGAGAAAGGTTTGGGATGAAAACTTGACCAAGTATCTTTTCTATCCTCATGATGCAGAGCAGATTCTTAAGATTCGTATTCACACCTTTGGGGATGGGGATTTTATTGTGTGGCACTATGAGAAGAATGGTTCATTTTCTATTAAAAGTGCGTACAATTTTGCACTTAAGTTGAAGAATAGTCAGGATCAAGTGGGTCAATCTAGTGGCGAACAAAACGAAGAAAGAAGGCTTTGGAATCTAATTTGGAAAGCTAACATTCCTCAGAAAATAAGGATCTTTGCATGGCGTGCCTCATCCGATAGCTTGGCGGTCCAGACTAATAGAGTTAACCACCACTAGGTTACCTCGGGTATGTGCTCTATTTGTGGAGTAGAAGATGAAAGTTCTTTTCGTGCTCTCGTTACTTGTTCAAAAGCTCCTGCTCTTCGATTGGCTATGAGAGAGTTGTGGAATATTCTTGTTGAAGATTTGTTCAAATTCTCGGGGCCAGATTGGCTTTTGATTTTGTTGGATCACTTGAGCTTGCAACAACGAGAGCAGATTTTGTTTCTTTTCTGGCAAGCTTGGCACCTAAGAAATGATTTAGATTTTGAAAAGGGGAAGGAATCCATTGCTGCTTCTGCAATTTTAGTGGACAATTATTGGTCTTATTTTATGTCCTGTCACAACACTATTGAGGTAGGTCCTAGTAACAAAGGTAAAGGAAAATTGGGAGGAGCGATATCTGCTTTGGCACCAGTACAAGATCATGTGTTGTGGAAACTTCCCCCGAATGATTATATCAAGATCAACGTCGATGCCAGTTATGTGGAAAGTACTAATGTCGCCAGTGTGGGGGTGGTTGCTAGAAACTCGTCCGATGAAGTTATTATTTCTTCGTGGGACTTTCTGGGCCAGTGTTCCAGCGTGAATGAAACTTAATTGCGCGCATGCCTGACATGCCTTTATATCGGTATCACTCTTCACCAGTCCATTATTTTGGAGACTGATTGTGCTTTTGTTCGTTCTTTCCTTCCAAATGAGAAAGTTGACTGGTCTCCTCTCGTTGATCTGAAGAAAGAAGCCTTAAGTATTTCCAGGATGATCAAGAACTTTAAAATTGCGAAAATCAATCGGCTAGCCAATGCGGTGACTCACGAAATTGCGAAGTTTAGCTTTATTAGTAGATCTGATGGGATTCTTTTTAATAGTGTTCCGCCCTGCGTGGCCAATTTTATAATGAACGATTGTAATAATATTTTTACTTAATTAATATATGGAGGGTTTTCCAAAAAAAAATGCTTAGGGGTCACCAAAAACTTGGACACGCCAAAACAAAATAGTGAATATATGTGCACGATGGGCCTGGCTTGTGTGTACTTTGGTTTTAGGTGTCACAGGTTTGACTGGATATCTTTTCTTTTTCCGGTGCACTTGGATATATAACTAGTCTGGAAAGAATAGTGAACATGTACTAAAATTGACGCAGAGTTAAGTTATCATGTCACAAAAAAATACAAGTTGTTGTGACAAATCCCTCGATGAATAGTATTGTGCTTATATGATATAGTTTGACTTTTTTACTGCAACGCTAGATCGGATTTGCTTTTGCATGTATTTTCAAACTTAGATAAATGTCCACACCGATCCATCAATCTGACCTAAGGAGGCGAGGTAAACCAGTATATGCACACAAATGTTTGTTGTTAGAGATCGAAGGCAATGCATGACCGGGATGTATGCAACACGCCAACACAATTCTTGCATGACACCAGAACCTATATAGAATCCCAAGTCAGCGTGCATTAGGGCACTCTCAATGCTTTACCTTGGACTATATCCTAATCACGACACGTAAGCGAAATTCTGATTTGGCAGCCTATTAAATGAGAAAAGATAGAGGTGCCATATCTTAATTTAGATAAAGTCCCTTTGCCCGGTGCATAAAACGCATGTCTGCCTCTAGGTCATCAGTTTGACTAAATGAATATATGTTATATGTCAAAAAACATGCGGTTGGATTCACATGCCGATGAAGTTTTGAAACATATACTTCCCCCGTTTCAAAATAAGTATCGTGGTACAAATTTGTCTAAAACCACGATATTTATTTTAGATTGGAAGCAGTACTTTCCATCACATATAATATGTACTTCCTCCGTTTTTATTTATTCTGCATATTAGAGTTGGCTGCAGTCAAATTTCATAAAGTTTGATCAAGTTTATAAAAAATAATATAAACATTTATCATAACAAATCTATATGATGTGAAAGTACATCCAATAATAAATCTAATTTTATTAATTTGTTATTGCTTATGTTAATTTTTTTATAAACTTAATCAAAGTTTATAAAGCTGGACTTTTTTCAAATCTAATACGCGGACTAAATAAAAATGGAGGGAGTATTTAGTTGGTCAAATTACTGACCTAAAATTACAGAAATGCTAGACTCACGGAGCTTCTTCCAAACCGCAAGTGGATCCACCCCGTAAACTCCCCTTAATGACCGCATTACTGCCTAAAAGCACGTGCATGCCTTATGCAGCTGGATAAAGCGGGTAACTCTAAGCACCAAAATCAAGATAATTCATACTACTACTTTTTCTCTAACAAAAAGTATTAGATGATGGTTTTTAGATGGAACAATAAGATAGAATGCATTGACGGAGCTATATCTAAATATATAATTAATTTTGTGCATGTTATCAATGTGCGTTGCACATACGAAACTGCCATGACAGTTCCTTCTTTAAAGCGTTTTTGGGGGGCATTTGTGACGAAAAAGTGTCATCCATCAGACGGAGATCATGCGGTTCAGAAGCAATTTGCTGGCAGAACGTCCCTGGCCGACGTTCGTCGGATAAGGTTTCCGGTTATATCATGCATTTGAAGGACTCTCCGTGGACTCTTGAATTAGGAAACGCATTCCGGTACTGTTGACGCCGAAATCGGAAGTCCCACACCCACATAATCACCTCATCATCTTTGACCGGCTCGCAGAAGCATCGTCACTCCGGCTCTCCGTTCCGATCGGATAAGCGATCCTCTCGACGCTGCCGCAGCCATATCCGGGCGGTGATCAACGCTCAACTGAGCCTAGGCCTAACCAACCGCGCATAATTCCAGTGTCACTCCCGCGGGTCGCAGCCACACGACCCGGGTGCCATGCCAATCCGCCCCCGTGCATAAAACCCCCCGCCCAACCACCTCCCGCCGGCCTCACTCTCTTGATCCCCCCATTTCTCCTCCTCTGCTCCCCTCGCCGTTCTCCCTCAGCCCGGCCAGATCGACCAACCGGCAAGCGCTTCTCGGAGCGGGAGCAGCAGACGGCGCGATTGCCCGTTGTTTAGTCGACGGCCACCTGCCTCCGGTTTGAATACTCCGCACGGCGGACCACCCTGGTGCCAGCCCAAGAGCAGCGCAGCGCAGGGCAGAGGTATCTCTCTGTCACTCTTGTCTCTCGTTTCCACGTTCAATTTGTCTGTTTCTTGACTGCCATGTGTTGACTCCTCCTGTCTCTTTCGCCCCCTCTGTCTCTGCTCTCGCCATGTTTCTTTCAGCCAGGACGGGCGTGTAAACACGCAGACAGGTGAGGAGGCTCTGGTTTCGTGGTTTGACGAGAGAGGGAAGGCACAGGACAAGGAAGAGAGAGAGAGATGGCCGGGGGCTTCGCCGGCGTCGAGGCCGGCGGCGGGAGGGCGGAGCAGTACGAGGGGAGGATCACGCCCTACTTCATCCTCGCCTGCATCGTCGGCTCCTTCGGCGGCTCCCTCTTCGGCTACGACCTCGGGGTCTCCAGTGAGTGTTCCACTCCCCTCGTACCAACCCCTCTTGTTCATCTCCATGTTCGCCTTGTTAATTTTTCTTCTTTTCGGCATCGTCGTGTCGACAATTCATCTGGCCTCGCCTCAGAAATTTGTGTTTTACTCAGATTTTGTTGTTCTCTCAACATGACCTCTTTTTCTTTCTTGTTTCACGTCATTCTCCGAGCAATTACTCGTATGGGTTTCTAAACTTTTTGCGGAATTATAGAAATGTTCTTGGGTGTGTCCATATCAAAATTAATGGCCTCAATCATGGTTAATGCTTTCCTTCAGAAAGGACGCATTGTCTAGGCCAGAAGAGTAATCAAAACGTAATGGCCATTATGGTGTCTCTATCTTCTTTTTGTTTGGTTTGGAGTGGACACCCGGTGTCTGCATCAATACTGCTTCCTTCACCGACTGGAATTAATCTGTTTTTGGATGGAAACCATTTCTAACGATTGTGAGCTGTCATGGGGAGTAGAATTAGTAACATGCCACGGAATGTCCTCTCATTTTCAGTAGAGGTATCACATCTTATATAGGGGGTGTTTGGTTCAGGGACTTTTTAGTCCCAGAGACTAGAAAAAGTCCCTAAAAAGTCCGTAGGAACCAAACGAGAGGGACTTTTTCTACAGGGACTAGAAAAAGACTCTACTAGAGAGTCTTTTTTGATTAGTCCCTGGGACTAGAAAAAGTCCTAGGGCTTCTCAACCAAACACCCCCATAGTATGTACAACACGTTTTCGCCGAAGATTTAGTAGATGGTCATAATAACAAAACAAAAGTGTCCACACTAAACCACAGAAAAGTTGAATTGCATGATTGGAGTAACAAAACCAATTTTCGGGTGGTTTTTAAGTAGTTTTCTTTCACTGAAATGTAAAGTAACATTTCTTGATCACACTCATTTACTTGACACGAGAACAAGAGTGGTAACTAATCATGCATGGACGAACGATGGTGGTGAATGATGAGCGCAGGTGGTGTGACCTCCATGGACGACTTCTTGATCAAGTTCTTCCCGGACGTGTACGACCGGAAGCACGCGCACCTGCACGAGACGGACTACTGCAAGTACGACAACCAGGTGCTGACCCTCTTCACGTCGTCGCTCTACTTCGCCGGCCTGGTGTCCACCTTCGGGGCCTCCTACGTGACCAAGCGCCACGGCCGGCGCGGCAGCATCATGGTGGGCGCCGTCAGCTTCTTCCTGGGCGGCGCCGTGAACGCCGCGGCCGTGAACGTGGCCATGCTCATCGTCGGCCGCGTCCTCCTCGGCGTCGGCATCGGCTTCGGCAACCAGGCCGTGCCGCTGTACCTGTCGGAGATCGCGCCCTTCAAGATCCGCGGCGCCGTGAACCAGCTCTTCCAGCTCACCACCTGCCTCGGCATCCTCGTCGCCAACGTGATCAACTACTTCACCGACCGGATCCACCCGTGGGGGTGGCGCCTCTCGCTGGGCCTCGCCGTCGTCCCCGCCACCGCCATCTTCGTCGGCGCGCTGTTCCTGCCGGAGACGCCCAACAGCCTGGTGGAGCGCGGGCGGCTGGAGGAGGCGCGGCGCGTGCTGGAGAAGGTGCGCGGGACGCACAAGGTGGACGCCGAGTTCGAGGACCTCAAGGAGGCGAGCGAGGCGGCGCGGGCGGTGCGTGGCACGTTCCGGAACCTGCTGGCCGTGCGGAACCGGCCGCAGCTCATCATCGGCGCGCTGGGCATCCCGGCGTTCCAGCAGCTGTCGGGCATGAACTCCATCCTCTTCTACTCGCCGGTCATCTTCCAGAGCCTGGGGTTCGGCTCCTCCGCGGCGCTCTACTCCTCCATCATCACGGGCTCCATGCTGGTGGTGGGCGCGCTGGTGTCCATGGTGGTGGTGGACCGGCTCGGGCGGCGGGTGCTGTTCATCGAGGCCGGGGCCCAGATGATCGCGTCCATGGTGGTGGTGGCGACGATCCTGGCGCTCAAGTTCGGGCACGGGGAGGAGCTGTCCAAGGGCGTGAGCACGGTGCTGGTGGTGGCCATCTGCTTGTTCGTGGTGGCGTACGGGTGGTCGTGGGGGCCGCTGGGGTGGCTGGTGCCGAGCGAGTTGTTCCCGCTGGAGATGCGGTCGGCGGGGCAGAGCGTGGTGGTGTGCGTGAACCTGTTCTGGACGGCGGCGGTGGCGCAGTGCTTCCTGGCGGCCATGTGCCACCTCCGGTGGGGGGTGTTCATCCTCTTCGCGGCGCTCATCGTGGTCATGTCCATCTTCGTCATCCTGCTGCTGCCGGAGACGAAGCAGGTGCCCATCGAGGAGATCTGGCTGCTGTTCGACAAGCACTGGTACTGGAAGCGGGTCGTCACCAAGGACCCCAAGTACCAGGGCCACCACCAACGCCAGGAAATGGCCGCCGCCGCCGCCGTCAAGCCCGTCGTCACGTCGGAATAGATCGATACATGATGCGTGTTTTAATAAGATTTACAATGCATTGGTGCATAGGTCGTGCTAGGAACTGCTTGTGTGTGTTCTTGTCCAAAGACTTAATTCGTGTTCTTACTTCTTATGCGAGTTCGATTAGGATTCGGTCTGTCGGAAGGTGTAATTGGTGGCAAAGGTCAGATGCAAAAGCATGCAAGTTTATGTGTGACATTACGTTGTGCTCTCGTCTCGCTATGATGCACTGACACCCTGTGTGTTGTGCATTTTTCTTTAATCTCGTTGTGAATGTCATGGTAACGTAATGACCATACCCTCAAGTTGAGATACAGTATGTGTACTACTGTATTAGTATATGTTATCTGAACGCGACTACAGATTTTAGGAGTAGTATTTGTTTGCAGTCAAAGCGGCGCGATTATCTTGGACCGTTGAGGCTTTGACCTTTTCTAGTTCGAACGGAAACGCATGTATCACTCGCTGTAGTTTAGTCAGTGCATGCTTATCTGTGGGAGATGAATATTGTCTGTCTCACTCGCCAGCCCTCGCCGTTAGCTGAGCGTCAACCCCGGTGACGAAGTTGACGTTTACGTGAAGATTTTTCCTGCTATCTGTCGCCCTCGGTAATATTTTAAGTGGCTTTCTTTCAGCTGAAACAAGATGCCGGCAATGGCAGCGAGCATCCTGGTTAAGCGATACATCCGAGATTTTGGCTGACTATGCTTACTTAAATTTGCCTCCTCGAAATGTACTACTCCCTCTGTTCCAAAATAAATGTGTCAACTTTGCACTAGCTATGCTAGTACAAATTTATACTAAGCTCAAAACACTTATTTTAAGACGGAGTGAGTACTATAGTTTTTTCTTTTTCCTGCGAAAAAAAAGACAGCGTTAATGCCTTGCTTGGGCTAGTCACTGGGCTAATCTATTGTGTTCTGCTGATCTCATCTTGTAATGTAGGATCGGTTGATTAATCTCTTTGCAGCCGTCAAACTTGACCTCCTCGGTAGCCATGTGATGTGAGAGATCACGTACTTGTCAATCGTTAGGACTTGCTTGCCGTGATCAAAGTTCTGAAAGATCCATCCAACTGCAACCCCCGGGTTTGTAGCGAGTCTTCAGTGCACACAGGCTGGAATGTGAGGGTTTTCGTATTCGTATTCTTCATGACACAGGCATGAACAGTTCCGTAGAATCAATGACTTGACTCACATGTTAGAGCTGAGCTGAATAAGAATTCATAGTTTAGAAGCGCAAATCCGATCCCCTAAACATCCGCGCACACAGCCGAACACGTCACAGCGCCGACCAGCCCCCTTGTTTGTCCTTCCAGACAAGCACACCCCTCGTATCCATACCCTAGTATTCAAAGCCATGCACGTTCATCATAGAATATTAGTTCATCACAGTTCAATACATGCCAAATAAACATCAATAATACATACATAGATACATGATACATGAATGAATCAAACACCTTCATTGTTGCGCTCGTTGATCCTCATTCTTCATTTTGATCAACCACTTCTTGCCTTTGTCGTCCAAAAGTCTAGTGTCCTGCATCTGTTTGCTTTGCAAGCCTCAACTTCTCTCACAGCTCAATTCCTTGCAGTGTTGTCGTCTTCTCAAGCTTCCATTTTCTATATTTCTCTTGCTTATACAAGTCTATCTTCTTCCTCTCAACTTCCCTTTCACCCTTTCCCAGCCGAACTCCATCATTTACCTTTGCACGTCCAAGAAGAGCTTGTATCTCTCCTCCTTGGCGAAAAAAATGTCCGTCCATGCGACGGACATTTTGCTTGCCGAGACGTCACACGTGACCCTCTCCTTCTCCCACTTGTTTCCCATCATTTGCCGCTTCTTCTTTGGCACGGTCTTTTGTACATCCGCCCGTCCATTTTTATCCTTTTCGTCATCCAATTCAATAGATTGTTGGGAGCTTGGGCCATCGTTTTTCATTAATTTCTTGGTGGGGTGTTTGAGCTCATCAAGGACGAGTTGTCACTTCGGTTTTCCATTCAATTTCAACAAACAACAGGGACAAAGTGAATGACTTGCCCTAGATTTGGTTGTACAAAGCGGCCGCCAACCCTAACTAGCAAAACAAGAATCACTCAAAATAATGCAACAAATGAAGCTAGCAATACAAATGATGATAATGTGAAGCAAGTCAAACTTATATGTCTATTGACTCCCATGCCACTTTGGTTCCAGTCAAGCACTTTGTGAATGAAACCGCAAAACTTGTTGACGTTCTCTTGGATGATGGATCATCTATGTTGGAGAAAACCCTCATTGCGGATGGAATCACAAATTTTCACATAGTTCTTGTGTTCATGGTAGGGTTTGTGGACTTTTTGTCAATATTTGACGCCATCTGCTCGGTATCACAAATTGGATCCATGCTTGTGGCCAACCAAGCTTCACACAATAAAACATCTTCTTGGGTTGTACATACCGGACCTCTTGCCTTTGCTGCCTTTTTTTGCGCATGGTGTCTGCTCAACATCAAACATAGGGGAATTAGTATCACCCAAGTCATAATGCATAGGCTCTTGACCATACTTATCACACTCACAATGAAACTATCATCCCTAAATTGACCCACTGGTATGTGCAACAAACGAAGTAAGCGATACTATGGCATATATGGGAAAGAATGTATTGTGTCTTGGGCAACCATTTCATCGAACACCACCTTGGCATACCTGGCGCTAACGTTTCCTGGCGTTTTTCATTGCCTTTGGAGTTGCAATGAGTCGTACACCGTGTTCGTGGCGGCATCCTCTTCCAACCATTCGGATGATCAGCCACTGGTAGGTCGAACGAAGTCGTGCGTGGCCAACGGCTTGTTCCTTCCCGCGGTCACGAGGATGACACGAAAGTGGTCGCTAGATCGTACGCTCTAGACCCCGTGTACTCTGTCGAGGCATCGTCCATGGTGCCGGTGGGGGACAGGGTACTCGGTGTCGACATCTAGGATAGAGGATGAGGGCAGCGACGTGGACTGGGGAGCAAGGGTAGATGAGGGTGATGGTTTGGACACGACAGGCGAGGTCTCTGGTTCAAGTCCAGAATGGCCCAGTTGCACCAGGAAAAAAA
>NC_041389.1:344424461-344443471 GCF_002162155.2 Triticum dicoccoides
GGGGATATAACTCAGTTGGTAGAGCTACGCTCTTGCAATTGGGTCGGTGCAATTACGGGTTGGTTGTCTAATTGTCCAGAAAAGGAGGACGGGCATGAGAGGAGGATGGTCGATTTGATGGACTGTCAATTTGAAGTAGGCCCGATTTGTCGGATCTACGCATCCAAATTCTGGATGCCCCAAATCTGCCTCAGATATTGGCTGGGTTTGAAGGGTGGGCTGGCTTTGGGAGGTCCGATTGGAGAGGGGGGTGGGTGGGTCTAAATTTTGGGGAAATCTCAAGCAGGAACTTATCGCCGACGCTTTGGTTTCACTACCAGAGATTGCACATTTCAAGTTTCGCCCAGAGACTCTTTTATTTTTGATAATTCAGTTCTATGCTCGTATGATTGCTGCGCTTGGAACACTTCCACCGACTTTTCAGCTCAATAACATGCGAGTTTTTTTTCTGCTTAGCATGTTTCTTCAACATGCATGACTACGGTACATCCACCAAACAAGCATAATAACAGTCACGTCTAACACAAATGCGATACATTTCCTGGGTACATGCCACATCCTTCAGACTGTGCAACGGCATTCAGGGTAACTGGGCAATAGTCGGAACCAGAGCTCCACATAGCAGACCTTACTTGCACCTTGGGAAATGGGTGTTATCAACATACCCTCCCGACATCGCAGTTTGAACATTTCTCTGGAACTTCTGTGGGTTGTCTCGGAGGACGGCCGCGGCTTCATGATTCAAGGGGTCCTCGTCATTGGGTTGCTGCAGAAAAGAAGATGGTTAATGGCCAAGTACATGATAATACAGAAGGCAAACAGTGACTTGCCTTTCCTCACGAAAAATACATGCAACTCCGGCATTTTACATTTTGAATGGAAAACCAGCAGGTGGAACAGTTTTGAATATGATACTTACTGAGAAAAGAAGGTTTAAACCATATATTATGGTGTTGATGTTCAAGACAGGCTTCCAGTCTTCACGCAGAATGTTCAGGCAGACATTTCCTTCTAGGTCAATATTAGGATGGTAAACCTGAAAGTTACTACATTAGCAATAACCAACTTATGATGATGATTAACAGGAGTCAGATTGTGTTACCTTAGTCTTGCACTTGACCTTCGGAGCCTCGTGAGGGTAGGAAGGAGATACTTGGAAGGTGAAAGTAAATGCCCCACCTCTAAGAAACAAGACATATCATGGATATATTAGAATAATTGACTTATGTTGTTTCTATGAACTGGTAAGGTTACAAAAACAAGATTCTTCGTCAATTATGAAGGGGCCAACAAAAATAGAGTTTTCTCCTCATTAAGAAAATCAATGCTGTACTGAAAGACGAGATACAATGTCCAAGGAGGAGAAACATGAATGAGTGTAACTGAATAACTGATGAAAACAATAATAAAGAAACTAATGTAACAATAGCTGGCAACTACTCATATTTCTATAAAAGTTCTATGGGATAATCCTTCCTCATGCTATGTCCAGACATATTTGAAGAAATGTGATGTAACAGTGCAATAATTTTTAAACGATTCAAAATCAAAATTAACTAATAAACATGACTAAACATTGAAAAGATACTTACACATAGTATCCTTCGTCAGGTCGTAGAGTGGCTTCAAAGTTCATGAGATCATCCTTTCCATTTGGGAAGGAAATTTTAGTTGTCTTTGGAAGGTTAAGCTCAGCAATATCTGCAAGTTAAAATGAAAACTGTCACCAAGATCCATGCTCTGAATACTATCAAAATAGAAATAAACTAATATTCATCATGTGCATACTGCATAAATCTGGAAGACAAGAATAGATAAGCGGATGTTAAAATTTTAAACAACATTTAGATTGACAACACATGTCTGAACAATAGAAGGATCTATCGCTGTTCAATTTTTTAGTATGGTAGGATTTCCAATGTGAATCCTCATAATTCATGAAATATCTAGAGTCTAACTTAAGTTGAAATAGTGAATTCGGGATTCAACCCTGGATATCAGATATCATGGAGTTCATTATTACCACATATAAGAACTAAGCTATTAGAGTGGTCAACATGGTCGTCCGGGTGACAACTATATGAAGCCAATCTCATCCACAACAGCAGCTAATGATTATACCCAATGTGCAAAGATCAAAAGGGAGATAGATGGGCCACTAATACCATGGAGCATACCCCCATACTCAGCGTACTGCCTCACTCAAGTATGCACCCTCTCCTCATACCTAGTGACCACTGCCACTCTGCCACCACCCTCCCGTGCCCTAGTGCCCTACTAACCCCTACTTCCACCATGTTGGCTCCCCCATCCTTTCCTCCACATCCCTCTCATGCCCCATCACCCTTCACCCTGCTTATGCTGTTGCTCTGCCTCGTCCTCAAGCTGAGGTAAGCGGCATCAAGATGAGACTGACTATGACTTTATGAGTATAAGGCAACTCTGTCATAACCAAATCCAGCGGCAAAGAAAACATCGTGGTTCAGTTTAACACACATGCACCCCTTATTCTCATGCTTCACCACTAGGTCACTTTATATCTTTCCAGGCCAGACAAGGGTCCAATGGCGTGTCTTCTCTGAACCAGAATGGCTAGGTAGCACGTCTGTGTTGACTGTGCGACAATGTGAGAACTATTTCCATCATGCAAGTCAAACAAAACAAAAACAAACATATATCATAATCATTGGTATACAGATTTCCTAATTTGTCACACACATGAAGCATGGCCCATGCAAAAGTTGGTCATAACCGGTACAAGTCAGCCAATATGGTTAGCAGTAAAGCCTACTCCCTCCGTCGCAAATTATTTGAAGTTCTAGCTTTGTTCAAGTTAAACTTCTCTATATTTGACCAAGTCTATAAAAAAGTGCTAATATCTACCGCATCAAATATATATATAGTACAAAAATATATTTTATGATGAATCTAATGAAGCTAATTTGGTGTTGTAGATGTTGATATATTTTTCTTAGACTTGGTCAAACTTGGAGAAATTTGACTTAGCACAAAGCTAAAACTTAAAATAAGTTGGAACAGATGGAGTATATAGCAAGGTACACAACATATACGCCAGTATTCAAACCGATATAACCCTTATTTGTTCTTTTTCACAAGCGAATTGATTCTTATTACATAACAAAAGGGGAATGCATATGATTTCCACAAAACATAAATGCAACAAATTAGTTAAGAGCAATAGTTCATTTGCCAATAACAGATGAAAAACAAAAAGGACAGCATACTTGCAGAGAGGTGTGGACGCACAAGATTGCAAGATCAGCTTAGCCCTAATCAATACACATTGTATAATGTACATCATGTCAGTGTGGCTCTGTTCAGCGTTGTGGTGGATTATGGTGATACCGTTTAATTGACCCTTGGCTAGTTGTTTTGTTTTATCTCAGCTATTACGTTGAAATCTGATAGTATATTTTTGTTGTACAAGAACATATGAGATAAACTAGAGAGGGCAACCATTGAATAACAGACATTATTCAAATTATAATCTGATTAATCAAACAGAACAATACACTTTTCACAGCAGCTTGGAAAATAAGCACAAAAGCGTCATACTCAACCGATATCAAGTGAGAGTAACATAACATCAAATCCCTTCCGGGGAAACAAACCTTTATGCAGACGTAATTCCCCAGGACTTTGCTTCTTGACAGGAGGCCCCCCTTTTGAGTTGGCTGCCTCTTCGTTCTTCTGCCCCTTGATCTTGAAAAGGTTTATCATCTTTGATCCTTGTGCACGGGGCACCTATGTGGGGTGGATCCGTGCGGATCGGGACGAGGAACGACGCTACACGGGGCCCTTCCTTCGTTCTGCGGCTGCAGAGAGAGATGCGTCAGAGAGATTGAATTGCTGACGAGGAACAGCGCTGCACGGGGCCCGCGCCGCTCCGGTCGTTCTGCCGGCGCCCGCACCGCTCCGGTCGCCGTTCACTCTTGCTGCGGAGAGAGAGAGAGAGAGAGAGAGAGAGAGAGAGAGAGAGAGAGCACCTGTCCAGCCGCCGCCGCCCGATGTCCTGTCGCCGCCGCCGATGCGACGAGAGGAGGAACAGATTGGGTGTTTCGGGAGTACGCGAAAAACGCTTTTACGGATCGAATACGCAGCCTCGTCAGCCTGAATACTCTACTTTATAACGCGAATATGTTCGGATCGTTTAGAAAACCTAAACTTTATTACCCCCGGACTGGACTCTACACGCATATATAGCCACATTATCACAAATTCTATAAACCTGAAGGTAGAAAACAAACATGTCACTTTGTGTTGCCAAATTCTATCAAAGTTTAGGTTTTTTCTTTTGCAATACATATAGGGAGATCTATTTTGTTTTTTAACACGGTACAATCACAAATGCTCATATGCATGCATATACACTTACACATATGAAGACACAAGCATACTCTACCCCTCTGAGCATCTTCGAGATACTGATCCGGTGCAATATCTTGAGATTGACGAAGTCACCACAGACGTCTCATAGTCGGGAACGTCTTCTCCCACTAAATGAACATCGTCGGAAAGCCTGCAATAAATTCTGAAAAATGCGAGCATCAATTCAAGTCTAAGACTTGAAACCTGGTGTGTTGGTTGCACCACAAGGAACCTACATAGGGTCAGTTCGCCTAGAGAGCTTTATTCAAAAAAGGCATTTCTAGAACAATCAATCAATAGATTGGTCACTAGGAAGCTAGGAGTTTCATCAAGCTCGCTCTCGGTCACGTTCAATGTGCAAGCACGCTTAGCATAAAGATGCAAACATGATATTAGCTGACGTTTTTACATGTTCAATATCGAATAAAGAAAAATCCCTAGCTACCTATCCAAATTTTCAACTAATATAGTAGGCACAATTATATGAGCATTTTGGCTCAGTGTTCCGGCGTGTAACCTTCTTCACACAATCAACCTTCATGATCACATGCGTGAATCCTCACAGCTCTGCAAATCTGATGCCATCCCGCAATGAAAAGGCTTCAACAATTAGTGGGTCAGATATGCCCACATAGCTTGCGCCAAGCGCTTAAAAGAGCAGTAGATCACCGTGCCACTCCCTAACACCACCATGGTGGTGAGCAAAGTTCAACGCCCCATCAGTAGGACGCCAGCCATATCCTCACAAGACCACACATTGGTCATTTTCATGGAGTTTTCTGGACCACACATTGCTCCGACATGCTTCAATCGGTTGCATGAATGACATATAAACCACATTATTGTGGTGATCTTCAAACGACACACCTTAGAAAACCGAGAGTCGCATAAAAGGTCCCTCGCCCATGAATCAGAGTGAAGTCGAGGAAGACGAAGATGAAACCACACCAAGAACACGCCTTCCGCCACCAAGTACCTTCCCCTACCCCCACCTAAAAATATTTTATTTCCCTTTTTGTATTATTGTACTGCTCATGGGATGAATTGGTGGGAGGACCATGAATATTGTTGTAGAAGGTTCAACATAATGTTCCATTTCAAGTTACTCCATGATGAGCCATTTGGAAGTTCTGAATCTAGCTGCTAAGTAATAGTGCAAAAACATAGGACTAAACGGTTGTACTCCATGAGTTAGCTTGTTGTCTATAATCAATGCTTCTTGATATCAGGTTTGCTTGTTGATCTGAACCTATCTGTTATCTGAACCTATCCGTTTTTAACTCCATGAGGACTAAACAGAGGACTAAAATCCTTCTATCTGAACATATCTGTTTGCTTGTTGTCCATGTTATAATCAGTGCTTCTTGAGATGACACAAATGGAGTAACCTATATGTTGTAGGGTGAAACCCTAGAGGGGATCTTTTCACACTTGGAGGGGGAAAAGAGGAAGAACACTCAAGAACACAAGGCACAAATCACTCAAACAAACCCAAATATCACATCCACTAGAGTAGCATACATGAGATCCACAAGATTACAAGATCAATCCAAGGAAACAAGCACAAGGTAAAGTTCTTCCCACTCCTAGAGGAGGTGAGGTCTTGATGATGATCTACTCCCTTGGGAGGTCTTGTAATCCACAAGGATTCTTCCCAAGAGGGGTCTTGATCTCCAAGAGGAGGGGATACAAGGAGCAAAGCTCACAATGTTTTATCTAAAACTTTGCTATCCTTCCAAATGAGCTAGGTAAAGAGTATATAAAGGCTAGGGACGAAACTTGGAGAAAGAAGGGTACAAATGGACCAAAATGTCCCTAAAACGAGTAACCACGGAGGAGGGGTCCGGGCACCCGGGGTCAAACCGACTGGGCACCCGGACCGGTCAGGGAGCTGCGCCCAGGTTCAGCCGGGCACCCGGCCCGTACAGGGGCGACTGGGAGGTGGCCGGGCACCCCGGGGGTCCCATGCCCGGGCACCCGGGGTTGCACCAGGCGGCCGGCTGGGCAGGGGCTGGGTACCCGGTTGGCCAAGGCCCGGGCACCCGGGGGTGCGGCTGGAGGCGGGCACGGGCACGGGCACCCGGGAGCCAAGTGGCCAGGCACCCAGACCAAGCAGGGGCAGCGCTCAGGTAGGGTGGCCGAGCACCCGGTGTTGGAGGGGCCGGGCACCCAGGGTGTCCAGAGGGTTTGGCCATCTTGCTCCCTTCCTTCTTCTTGACTTCTTCTTCCTTCTCTTGTTCCGTGGGTGCTTGGGCCTTCCTCTCTGATGTACCTGAGAACGCATAGTGTATCTCTTTGAGGTAGAATCTCATTCTCAAGTGAAACCGAACGAAACTCGAAGAGGAACGAAGTGAACTCGTTCTCGATGTTGCATGCACGTGCTCTTGTCATTGGCCCTCTTGGTGCTTGCGGTGGTGATGGAGTGTCGGTGCGGGTAGTCGAGGGATGCTCCATATCATCTCCCCCCCTCGGGAAAGATCCGTCCATGGATCGTGCTCTTCATCACCATGGTACTTGGCCAAGTCTTTGACGTTGAAGATGTCACTAACGTTGTACTTGTCACGTGGGATGTCGACCTTGTAGGCGTTGTCGTTGTAGTGTGCGAGCACCTTCAGTCGGTGTCAAAATCGGTGGATCTCGGGTAGGGGGTCTGGAACTGTGTGTCTACGGCTAATGGTAACAGGAGGCGGGGGACACAATGTTTACCCAGGTTCAGGCCCTCTCTATGGAGGTAATACCCTACTTCCTGCTTGATTGATCTTGATGAATATGAGTATTACAAGAGTTAATCTACCACGAGATCATAATGGCTAAACCCTAGAAGTCTAGCCTATGAGGTTATGATTGTTGTGGCACCCTAGAAGTCTAAACCCTCCGGTTTATATAGACACCGGGGGGACTAGGGTTGTACAAAGTCGGTTATAGAGAAAGGAATCTACATATCTGAATCGCCAAGCTTGCCTTCCACGCAAAGAAGAGTCCCATTCGGACAGAGGACGAAGTCTTCTATCTTGTATCTTCATAGTCCAACAGTCCGGACCAAGTATATAGTCCAGCTGTCCGAGGACCCCTTAGTCCAGGACTCCCTCAGTAGCCCCTGAACCAGGCTTCAATGACGATGAGTCCGGTGCGCAGATTGTCTTTGGCATTGCAAGGCGGGTTCCTTATCCGAATACTTCAAAGTAGATCTCGAACGCAAGAATCGTGTACGGCTATGCAAAATAAGTTCCACAAAGAACCATAGAGAGTATAATATTTACGAGTCTAATCCACTGACAATTTTGGCAGCACGACATTACGTCACTACCCGGCCATTATTTTGAATCGTTTTATAGCCTGCCACTCCACGTTTCGGGGGGCGGTTTTTATTGGCACATCTTGTCAAAGCAGAGATCGTGTCCCCTTATTACGGGATTTTCATCAACACGGGCGTGGGTAACCCAACCATTCTGTTGGCATAATTCCTCGGGAATAGGCATGTTTTAAGGCCATGGAGGGGACGCTTGATATTCGTCGCCTTTATAAAGGGGTTAAGGCCTATCCTCTTTCTTCCACGCTAGTTCTTCCCTCTACCTCCCACCTCAAGTTCCAACACTCAAGGGTCAATCTAGCCGCTTCGAGCCTTTGTCCGGACCCAGCCTTCAAGGCCGTTGGATGGCCTCTTCTGTCACAGAGGAAGATATCTCGAAGCTCAGGGAGGCAAGATACTTGACAGCAGAAATTTACCACAGGCTTCCTGCTCAAGGGCAGGTTATTCCTACTCCCAGATCCAATGAGAGGGTCGTGTTTATCTCTCACTTCCTCCAAGAGCTTGGGTTTGCTCTCCATCCCTTCGTTCAAGGGGTCATGTTTTATTACGGGCTAGATTTCCACGATCTAGCCCCAGACTCCTTTCTCCACATCTCGGCGTTCATCTCCACGTGCGAGGCCTTCCTCCGTATTTTCCCACACTTCGGCTTATGGCTTAAGACCTTTAGCGTGAAACCAAAGGTAATCAATGGGAAACAAACGGAGTGTGGAGGCGCTTCAATAAGCAATCTCATCAATTCTTCTTGGCCGAAGGGCTCCTTCGCAGAAACTTCTGACTTATGGCAACGGGAGTGGTTTTACATCACCGAACCCCGCGGTAAAAAGCGGGCAGCCACAACTGCGTTTTGGTCTGGCCCTCCGCTACAGCTTGCATCATCGATTAACAAGGGGCTGGACTGGGGATCTACTGATGAAGTGCAGACGCTGCAAAGCCACATTCGGAGCCTCATTGAGAAGGACACCGGTCTCATCGATGTAATCCAAGTAATGCTAGTCCGCCGGATCCTACCCTGCTAGCGATGCCCTCTCCGCATGTGGGAGTTTAATCCGGAAGGTCCACGGACTCTTCAGCACCTCTTTGGCACGATGCTCAGAGAGATGTGGAAATTGTTCTTCGATGCACGAAAATAGTGGCCGGATACTACAGAAGACATTGGTCTTGACTGCAATCATCCAGATACTCTGGTAAGCACCTAACTCCTGAACATAGTTTTGTTAGATGTCTCATAACAACGTACGGATGAAACTTTCCTCGGCCAGGACTGGCTAAAGAAGGCGGAAAGAATTAGGTGTTCGTCTCCACTTCCCGAAGACTCTGCTGATCCAGTGTTAACAAGGCTGCTGGCTCCGGCACCATATCAAGTGCCGGCGGGGGAAGATAAGGAGGAGAGCAAAGAGGCCCAAGGTGGCCTCCATTCTGGAGGCACACCAGGCAATTTATCCGGGGAGATTGGAACTTCCACTTCCGAAGACGGAAGGGAAGGGCGAACTGACATCCTTACTCCTCACGAGAAGAAGTGGACCGCCTCCGAAGACTCGAAAAGAGAAGCTTCTAAGCGGGGGAAGGTATCCCAGTCAGGGGATGCTGTTGACATGCAGTCACCCCGTAAAGAGAGGCCCTTGGCCGAATCGTAAGTGAACCAGGGTGTCTTAAACATATCCCGTTCTTTCCCGGCCATAAGGGTAATGTTTTAAACATATGTTTGCAGCCTGGACCGCAGCCCTGCTCAACCGTCCTCCTCTTCGGGGGATCTTCTTCCAGAGATGATGGAGAGCGAGACGCCTCCATAGATCTCCCTGCCTGATAAGGCAGACGACGCCGAGGTGTCATCCCAGAGGATCTTTCCCGGCCTGCGAGTGGCGCAAGGGGCAGTGAAGGCCGGGGCCGAAGGTAATACTTCGGCCGCCCAGGGTCCGGGGTGTGTGGCCCCTACAGGGAACAACAAAAGTCCCAGACTATCCAATGTCCAAGGGACGACGCAACCTGTTCCGGATCCGAAGGCACCAGATACATTGACGTACATATTGCAACATGCCTCCGTCTCAGAGGAACATTGTACCTTGATGGGTACGGTGGTTGAAAGAGTCTAGTTCGCGAAAAGCGGATTGAATGAAGCCTTTTCTAGCCTACTGAGAGGCTTCGAGGTACGTAGTGTAATTATATTGTAAGTGCAAATTGCACCCGTGTATAGATAGTAGCCCCTGAGACTCTGATTGGCATCCAAAGGGATGCGATCAGAGGATCAAAAATATATGCCCAGGAAATGATCTGACTAATTGAAACACAGGTTGTTACATCCGTGGCAACTGCCCAAGCTACCGAGGTAGCACGTCTGAAGCAGAAAGTTGATGTGGCGGATGACGACATCACGCTTATTAACAGGCGGCTCGACGAGGCATAGGGTATGTCTTTGGGGCACTCAGTACATGCTAGTATTATAAAATGAGCGTGATACTGAGAATTTTTATACGCATAACTGCAAATAGTGACGCCGTAGTTGAAACCCTTCGGTGGAACTTGCCCGGGCCAAGGAGCAAGCTAGGATGAGTAATGCGGCTGCCGAAAAGGTAGCCGCCGAATTAAAAGTCGAGCAGACTGCTCGGTGCCAGTGCGAGGAGAGGATATCTACTATGGCACTTGAGCTGAAGGATGCCACTAGCCGACGCCAAGTTCTTGAGAAAGATAACAAAGCCCAAGCGGCCGATCTTGACAAGGCCTTACAAGAGGCGAAGGAAGCCCGGTCTGAGTCTAGAGCAGCTCGGGAGGAGATCCGACAAGCTGGGGAGATCGCGGCTGGTAAGCCCTTTTTATTGCAAACTAAGTTTGGCGATCCGAAGTATGTGCCGCTTAATCAACTGTGGAGTTCTCCAGACGCCTTTATGGACCTGCCGAAGAGTGTTGTTGATGCGAATCAGTTTTTCCACGCGCAAGAAGGATATGCGAGGAAAAGCTATTTTGGTCGCAATTTGACACGTCGAAGCGTCCACTGTTGAGCGAACAGATGGCCCAGTGGGCCGAGCTCCACAAGATGTCCGGCACTGCCATGAAGGACGTCCTAGCCCAGCTATGGCCAACTGAACGCATTCCGAATAGTTATTTTGGTTTGGTGCGGCAACTTGTTAATATGGTGCCGCGTATCGACGCTGTGAAGCGGTCAACGTGCATAGAAGGTGCACGGATGGCCCTTTGATACGTCTCCAACGTATCTACTTTTCCAAACACTTTTGCCCTTGTTTTGGACTCTAACTTGCGTGATTTGATGAAACTAATCCGGACTGACGTTGTTTTCAGCAGAACTGCCAGAATGACCTGAAAATCCAGGGAGATAACTTTTGGAAAATATAAAAAATACTGGCGAAAGAATCAAGGCCAGGGGGCCCACACCCTGTCCACGAGGGTGGGGGGCGTGCCCCCCTACCTCGTGGGCCCCCTGGAGCTCCACCGACCTCAACTCCAACTCTATATATTTGGTTTCGCGGAGAAAAAAATCAGAGAGAAAGTTTCATCGCGTTTTACAATACGGAGCCACCGCCAAGCCCTAATCTCTCTCGGGAGGGCTGACCTGGAGTCCGTTCGGGGCTCCAGAGAGGGGGATTCGTCGCCGTCGTCATCATCAACCATCCTCCATCACCAATTTTATGATGCTCACCGCCGTGCATGAGTAATTCCATCATAGGCTTGCTGGACGGTGATGGGTTGGATGAGATTTACCATGTAATCAAGTTAGTTTTGCTAGGGTTTGATCCCTAGTATCCACTATGTTCTGAGATTGATGTTGCTATGACTTTGCTATGCTTAATGCTTGTCACTAAGGCCCGAGTGCCATGATTTCAGATCTGAACCTATTATGTTTTCATGAATATATGTGAGTTCTTGATCCTATCTTGCAAGTCTATAGTCACCTATTATGTGTTATGATCCGACAACCCCGAACTGACAATAATCGGGATGCTTCTCGGTGATGACTGTAGTTTGAGGAGTTCATGTATTCACTAAGTGCTAATGCTTTGGTATGGTTCTCTATTAAAAGGAGGCCTTAATATCCCTTAGTTTCCATTAGGACCCTGCTGCCACGGGAGGGTAGGACAAAAGATGTCATGCAAGTTATTTTCCATAAGCACGTATGGCTATATTCAGAATACATGCCTACATTACATTGATGAATTGGAGCTAGTTCTGTGTCACACTATGTTATAACTATTACAAGAGGAATCGCATCCGACATAATTATCCATCACTAATCCAATGCCTACGAGCTTTACACATATTGTGCTTTGCTTATTTACTTTTCCGTTGCTACTGTTACAATTACTATCATACTACTTTGCTACTAAAATACTTTGCTGCAGATACTAAGTTATCCGGGTGTGGTTGAATTGACAACTCAACTGCTAATACTTGAGAATATTCTTTGGCTCCCCTTGTGTCGAATCAATAAATTTGGGTTGAATACTCTACCCTCGAAAACTGTTGCGACCCCCTATACTTGTGGGTTATCACCCTTGCCCGTGTCAAGATGTACTGGGCGAAGATGAAGGCCACCGATATTGCAGCGTAGAGTCCACCCAAAGGCAAGGACCTTAACATGCCTGAACATTACTTTGAAGATGTCCTAGAGGGTGCCCGCTTGATAGAGGGTCAGTGCTCGAAAAATATTATGTTTGAGTAAAGTGTATCAAAATTGTAATGACAATATTATGATATATTTAAGGCTATGTTTTTATATTTTTTACCCGAAAAGGTTTGGTGCCTCCTGTGCGGCCGTATATATATATACATTATATATATATATATATATATATATATATATATATATATATATATATATATATATATATATATATATATATATATATAATCTGAAAGTTTGCAGTCGTCGGCTTCAGCCCCCTCGTGTATAACACGGGGGTGTTCGGAAAAGCACTTGATCACACTTGACCCAACGTCTTGGTCCGTTAAGGAGGTGTTAGTGCGGCGAACTAGGCAATCAGACTATAGAGCTTTAACACTTTCACTTAGCCATAGGAGTTTGACGGTGGGGCTACTATATAGCCCTTGGTATGTCCGCAGTTATCCGAATACGGTGCGTGTACATGCGTGACCAGAAGGACGGTCCTTCGTTTAACATGGAGGGAATCACGAAGATTCCGATGAGTCATCGAGTGGTTGACCAGCTCTCGCCGCATCATGACAGTCAATTTTTGGCTTTCTCTACTGAGGTGCTCATCCGGACGAGCCAGGACACAATCGCAGTAGTTCTCCCTTTTACTACCCTAGCTGATATAGTGGAACGTAAGGTAGTAAGCACAGGAGCCGGGAAACCAAACTATTGACCAAAGACATGATTCGGAGCTGATGCATATAAGGCCAAACTCACGACGCCGAACACTCCCTACAGGTGTCCAGACTTTTAAATATACACCAGGCTGAATACAGCCCCCTGGTGATAGACCCTGGTATCAAGGCACGTATGGCGATCTGATGTGTGGAAAGAGCGCAGGTGGTGAGACTATTAATCTCAGAACACAATACGAACCGGGCTGCTTCTATAACATCCACTTTAGTATGGCGAGCCGTATGTTTATAGATAATGCCAATATCTTTCTTGGACATTTTACATGCCAGGAAAGTATAAAACAACAAGAGATAAAAAAAGGTTTATGCAGGGTCTTAATCTAAAAAAGAAACCTTTAATGCGGGGCCCTGCTGCATGTCTGCGCCTTTGTCTGCGTTGTGAAGTGTCCTTGAAGGGTATAGTATGATGGCCATCTATAAAAAAGGAAGAAACCAGGTAAAAGAATCTGGTTTGGCCATAAGTAAGGCTGGTTCATTTTAATGAACCGTGAAATGTAACTTTTGGAGTCCGAATAGGGTCGAGCCGAACTATGGACTTTTTGTGTGCAGTGTGCCCCTTGTGCCACCCAAGGATTTTTGATTGTATATTTATATATATGGTACGTGTGCTATCTCCTTATGGGGCGGTCGGGGGGCGTAGCTGCTAATCTAGCTCAGGTTTATCTGAGCTGCCGCACTGAGTTGTGCGCCGGACACGTTTAGCCGTGTTCGCGGTCTTAAAGATCGATGAGCTGCCCGGCTTGAATAGGCCGTTTCATGCTTCGAATGCTAGAGCCGCCGTGTATTCTTCTGTACGAAGAGAGCACTCTGTATTTCTGCTGACCGTGATGATGCCACGTGGTCCAGGCATTTTGAGTTTTAGATAAGCATAATGTGGGACTGCATTAAAACGGGCGAAGGCCGTTCTTTTGAGTAGTGCATGATAGCCACTTCGGAACGGAGCAATGTCGAAGATTAGTTCTTCACTTCAAAAGTTGTCGGGGGAGCCGAATACAACATCCAATGCTAGAGAGCCCGTGCAGCGGGCTTCCACGCCCGGTATAACTCCTTTAAAGGTAGTGCTTCTTGGCTTGATTCTTGACGGGTCTATCGCCATCTTGCGGTCAGTGTCCTAATATATCGGATTGAGACTGTTGCCACCGTCCATGAGGACTCGAGTGAGGTGGTATCCATCGATTATTGGGTCAAGCACTAGGGCAGCCGAACCCCCGTGACGGATACTAGTCGGGTGATCCATGCGATCAAAGGTGATTGGACAGGCCGACCATGGGTTGAACTTGGGGGCGACGGGCTCGACAACATAGACGTCGCGGAGTGCGCGTTTGTTCTCCCTCTTTGGGATATGAGTTACATAGATCATGTTTACTGTTTTGATCTCCGGTGGAAATTTCTTCTGTCGCCCCGTGTTCGGCTGGCGAGGTTCGTCCTCGTCTTCGCTCTCAGGTCCCTTCCCTTTGTGTTCGGTGTTGAGTTTGCCGGCCTGCTTGAAGACCCAACATTCTCTGTTGGTGTGATTGGCTGGTTTGTCAGGAGTGTCCTGGATCTGCTAGGGCCTGTCTAGGATTTTATCCAGGTTGGATGGACTGTCTTTGTTGCCTTTAAATGGCTTCTTCCCTTGACCGGGTCTGGAGCCCCTGAATCCGGCGTTTACCGCTGTATTGTCTGGGCTTTCTTCATTGTTCCGATGTTTGTTTTGTTGCATCATGGTTTTCCATTGCCATCCCTGACTTCGGATGTGCCAGGGTCGCTGGTGCTGCTATGGGCTAACCAGCTGTCCTCGCCCGTGCAAAAGAGGGTCATTAGTGTAGTTAAGGCTGCCATTGTCCATGGCTTTTCCTGGCCAAGGTGCCTGGCTAGCCATTCGTCCCGGACACTGTGTTTGAAGGCCGCTAAGGCTTCGGCGTCCGGACAGTCAATGATTTGGTTCTTCTTAGTGAGAAACCGGTTCCAAAGCTTTCGGGCTGATTCTCTGGGTTGTTGGATTATGTGACTTAGATCGTCTGCATCCGGGGGCCGGACATAGGTCCCTTGGAAATGGCCCGAAAAGCGTCCTCAAGTTCTTCCCAGCTTCTGATGGAATTTTCAGGGAGGCTTTTTAGCCAGTGCCGAGCTGGTCCTTTTAGCTTGAGGGGTAAATATTTGATGGCGTGGAGATCATCTCCGCAAGCCATGTGGATGTGAAGAATAAAGTCTTCAATCCAAACCGCAGGGTTTGTCGTTCAATCATATGCCTCGATGTTTACGGGTTTGAACCCTTCTAGAAAATCATGTTCCAGCACCTCATTGGTGAAGCAGAGGGGGTGTGTGGCACCCCTGTATCTGGCCGTCTCGTGGATTGGGTCCGATGGTTGTAATGTTCGGTATTGGTTCCGAGTTGGTAAATGGCCATCATATTTGTTTGGTAATCATGATCCCGTGTAGGAGCACGTTCCCTGGATCCATAGATGGACCTAGTTTTCCCAACTTTTTTGTCCAGGTACTCACATAGATCGTGTTTCTGGTCCTGGGCTGCAACCTTCCTTCCTTTACAGGGAGGGGGTGCGGTCTTGTGTACGACATTGCTAGCTGCTCTGTCTCGACCACGAGGTGGTCGGTCTGGCCTGTCGGTCGTATTGTTTTTTGGCGGTATAGGCATAATAGCCTCGTCGTCGAATTCGGGCAGCAACTTACATTTAGGATAGCTCTTTGTTTGGCGATTACCGCCATATTTTTCCTCAGCGTCTAGCACTTCGTTCCATTTATCGTTGAGTGTATCCTGTGCGGCTTTAAGCCGCTGCTTCTGCTTCTTCAGGCTCCTTCCAATAGCGATAAGCCTTTGGTGGAGGCGTTCTTGTTCTAATGGTTCTTCTGGGATGACGAACTCGTCGTCGCCCAAGCTTATCTCCTCTTCAGAGACAGGTTGGTAATTGCTATCTTCGGCATCGCTGTGGTCGGACAACATCTCTGGACTGTGTTCGCCGTCCTCTCGCACACCCTGCTCCAACACTGGGTCTGCGGGGTCCTTGGCTTGGTTCAGATTATCATCATCGTCCGTGACGATGTTGCTGTTTTTCCTTTTGCTGGATCGAGGTCGGCGCTTGGGATGCCGACGCTTAGGAGGTTCATCGACAGGCATGCTGTTATCGCCGTCGGCTTCATTCTCCTTTGGTGTGTCCACCATGTATATATCGTATGACGATGTAGCTGTCCTCTGCCCTAAAGGTGCTGGTTTTTGTGCCTACTCCTCTCCGGCATCATTGTCCATACCGTTAATGTCTTCAGAGCCGTAATCAAGCGTTTCGGTTTAGTCCTCGACAATGGCAATGAAGTGGGTGGTGGGTGGGAAACGAAGTTCTTCGTCGTCTGCTTCCCATTCGAGCCGGACATAGTTCGGCCGAGAGTTCCCTAACAAGGAGAGGGATTTCAATGAGCCTAACACATCGCCAAAAGGTGAGTGTTGGGAGATGTCTGCGGAGCTGAACTCCAGGACTGGTGCCCAATCAGATTCGATGGACGCGGATGCACGCGGTACGGAACCCATGGCCGGAGATGAGTCCGAGGTTCTGGTGCCAAAAGCCCAGCTCGATGTTGGGTCTGTGTGCGGCTCGAGCGCCGCCGAGTCTGCGGCCTCCATGGCGGGGTTAAGCTTCCCATCTTCGGACGACGCAGTCTGCTCCAGCTCTAGGGCCAGGGCGGTCACAAGCGCTATCTCCTGTGCGTGGCTAGATGACAGATCTAGGTCATGTTCATCATGGTGGCCGGGGACAGTCATCATGGGCTCGAACCCATCGAAGATCAAGTCTCCACGGATATCAGCCACGAAATTCAAGCTTCTGAACCTGACCTGATGGCCAGGGGCATAGCTATCGATCTGCTCTAGATGGCCAAGCGAGTTGGCCCGCAGTGCGAAGCCACCGAATATGAAGATCTATCCGGGGAGGAAGATCCCCCCTGAACTGCATTGTTGTAGATGATTGATGGAGCCATCAAGCCTTCTGATGATGATGCAGCAGAACTCTCAATGAAAGCACCAATGTCGGTGTCAAAACCGGCGGATCTCGGGTAGGGGGTCCCGAAATGTGCGTCTAAGGCTAATGGTAACAGGAGGCGGGGGACACAATGTTTACCCAGGTTCGTGCCCTCTCTATGGAGGTAATACCCTACTTCCTGCTTGATTGATCTTGATGAATATGAGTATTACAAGAGTTGATCTACCACGAGATCGTAATGGCTAAACCCTAGAAGTCTAGCCTATGAGGTTATGATTGTTGTGGCTAAACCCTAGAAGTCTAAACCCTCCAGTTTATATGGACACTAGGGGGACTAGGGTCGTACAAAGTCGGTTACAGAGAAAGGAATCTACATATCCGAATCGCCAAACTTGCCTTCCACGCAAAGGAGAGTCCCATCCGGACACGGGACGAAGTCTTCTATCTTGTATCTTCATAGTCCAACAGTCCGAACCAAGTATACAGTCCGGTTGTCCGAGGACCCCTTAGTCCAGGACTCCCTCACCTCGAATGGTCCGTCGGCTCTCAGGAGTAGCTTAGATTTGTGTTCCTTGGGGAAGCGGTCCTTGCGGAGATGTATCCATACTTGATCACCCGGTTGGAACACCATCGGGGACTTGTTGATGTTGAGCTTGGCGGTGAGTTGTTATACTTGGCGCTCGATCGTGGAACGTGTTTCGTCATGCATCTTCTTGAGGTAGGCGGCTCTTGCACTAGCGTCCATGTTTGCTCGTTCTTGAAGCGGTAGAGGAAGGATGTCCAATGGCGACAAAGCGTTGAAACCGTAGACGACCTCGAAGGGGGACTTGCCGGTGGTAGAGTGTCTTGCGCGGTTGTAGGCGTACTCGGTGATGGGTAGGAACTCTTCCCACTCCTTGATGTTCTTCTTTATCAACACGCGTAGGAGAGTTGCAAGTGTCCGGTTGGTGACATCCGTTTGGCCATCGGTTTGAGGATGATACGCCATGGAGAAGAGTAGCTTGATTCCGAGCTTGGCACAAAGCGTCTTCCAAAAATAGCTTAAGAAATTGACGTCTCGATCCGACACAATTGTCTTTGGCACACCGTACAACCTCATGATTTCCCTACAAAAGATATTGGCAACATGTGAAGCATCGTCTATCTTATGGCATGGGATAAAATGAGCCATTTTAGAGAATTGGTCCACAACAACAAAAACGGAGTCCTTGCCATTTTGAGTCCTAGGTAATCCAAGCACAAAATCCATGCTAATGTCTTCCCAAGGTTGATGTGGAATAGATAAAGGCATATGTAAACCATGGGATTGAGAGTGTGACTTAGCTTTGCAACATGTAGAGCACCGGTTGGTGAAGCGGGTGACATCATGAAACATCTTGTGCCAATAATAGTTCTTGGAAAGCGTGTCAAAAGTCTTGTCGCGCCCAAAGTGTCCCATGAGTCCACCTCTGTGAGCCTCTTGCAAAAGTAACAAACGAAGAGAAGACTCGGGAATGCATAGTTTGTTAGCTCTCATCACTACAAAAAAAGACACATCCGTGACATTTTGGGCCGAATGATTTTTTTTTGTCATACATATGACACTTCTATGATGATAATTGTGACAAAACCCGGTATCATCATAGATGTGGTGGGCTCCTACTTCTATGACAAAAAATCATGACAGAAAATGGGCTTTTCGTCCTGGGCGGGCCGGAGACGCAGCTGCATGACATTCTTTGGGCCGTCCATGATGGAAAAAACCGTGGTAGAAGTGAGGGGGAGGAAAATTTCGGGGAGTTCCCGGTTACGGTGGGAGGTCGGGGGCCGAGCGATGCACGTTTCTCTCGTACACGTACGCGCGTGTGTGCGAGGCGTTGGCTCTAACTAAACCCGAGCGAGGCGTTGGGCTCTAACTGAACCCGAGCGATTGCACTGCAGGCTACGCGTTACTAAACCCGAGCGATCGATCGATGGCTGTTAACTGAACCCGATCGAGCGATTCCTTC
>NC_041389.1:344443679-344444954 GCF_002162155.2 Triticum dicoccoides
GATGAACAGTGAGCGGTGGCGTTGCCTCTGGATGAACAGGACCCCGTAGTGTGGAGGGCTGGATGAACAATAGACAGTGGAGGGGTGCCCGTGGAGGGGTGGTTGAACAGGACCCCGTGGTGTGTAGGGCTAGATGAACAGTAGACATTGGAGGGGTGCCCATGGAGGGGTGGTTGAACAGTAGCCGGTGGAGTAGCGCGCGGTGGAGGCTGGATGAACTGGAGCCCGTGGAGGCTGGAGGAGGTCGACGGTAGCCCGTGGAGGCTGGAGGAGGTCGGCGGTGGAGATGAACAGTATCCCGTGGAGTCCTGTTTTGCGGTACACCACACCCCTCCCGATGAACAGGACCCCCGTTTCGACCGTAGCGCTCCAAGACAAGTCCGTTTCATCCATTTTGCGGTACGCCACACCCCTCCCGATCAACACCGTTTCGACCGTAGCGCTCCAACACAAGTCCGTTTCATCCGTTTTGCGGTACGCCACACCCCTCCCGATCAATAGGACCCCTGTTTCGATCGTAGGAGGTCTGTTTCCTCCGTTTTGCGGTATGCCACACCCCTCCCGATCAACAGGACCCCCGTTTCGACAGTAGGAGGTCTGTTTCCTCCGTTTTGCAGTACGCCAGGCCTCGTTTCCATCGCCTGTTCCATCCAAGCCCTCGCAATGAACACGACCACGATTCCGTTCCGACGCAGCCGGTTGGCTCCCACGCGTTCCGTTGCCTCCCGATGAACACGACGCATTCCGTTGCCTCCCCATGAACACGACGCATTCCGTTGCCTCCCCATGAACACAATGATGATGTTGTTTCTCTGTTCCGACCCAGCCATGTACACGAGCCCTGGCCGTACGTATGCGTGAGTAGGCGTTCGAGACCCCGCCCGTATGTACACATACGTGGTCGTATTTTTTTTCTTGCACCCTGGCCGCTGTACGTACGTGTACATGCTACGTGCGTGCCTCTACTATGACACGTGCGCGCCTCTACATCCACCAGTATATATGTACGTACACGTTCGCGACCAGAATGACAACGCTACATACGCTTCGACCAGGTGGATCCCGACTGTCAGGCACTTCCTTGCGTGCAAAGATGTAGCTGGTGGGTCCCAGCAGTTAGGGGGGCAAATCGTTTTGTTTTTTTGCTCGGACGCACTTCCTTGCGTGCGAAGGTGTAGCTGGTGGGTCCCAGCAGTTAGGGGGAATCGTTTTGTTCTTTTCCACCCGGACGCACTTCCTTGCATGCGAAGATGTAGCTGGTGGGTCCCAACAGTC
>NC_041389.1:344445515-344447832 GCF_002162155.2 Triticum dicoccoides
ACGCACTTCCTTGCGTGCGAAGATGTAGCCGCTGGGTCCGAGCAGTCAGGGGGGCGAATCGTTTTTTTGCCCGGACGCACTTCCTTGCGTGCGAAGGTGTAGCTGGTGGGTCCCAGCAGTCAGGGGTTGAATCATTTTTTTGCCCGGACGCACTTCCTTGCGTGCGGAGATGAAGTTGGTGGATCCCAGCAGTCAGGGGGAAGCGTTTTTTCCGTGAAATATAGTGGCCCGTTCGGTGGGTCCTAGCTGTCAGGTGGAGGAATCATTATTTTCCGCATAATAAGGAGGCACTTCCTTGCTGCGGCCGTGGACCCAGCTGTCAGCCTCTCCACGTATAGTCCACGTCCGATGGAAGTTGTTCCTTGACCATGTTGACCAGGCCGCGCCGAGAGCACCACGGCGGTGGATGACGGTGAGGCCTAGGAAGGGGACGACGCGGAGCCGGGGAAGACGCGGCAGTGGAAGCCCGCGCAGAGAGGAGTACGAGGGTTCACTGGTTCGGCTGCGGTGTGAGGCTGCCGTCGCCGCAGGTCCTGGCCAGCGGTGGGAATAGTAGGGGGCGGTGAGGCCTCCGCGGCAGCACAGCCGGCCACGGGAGGCAGGAGCATGCGGCACGACCGGCGCTACTTTGGGCGGCTGGAGCAAGAAGACCAGAGGTTGAAGAAGCACTACGGCCGTTGGATGGACATCGTACAGTCACTGGAGCTAGAATCGTTCATATTGACTAAGTTGACAAAGCCCTCCGTCCCCGTCAACTTAGTTGGCCCACAAGTCATCCTCCCACTATGATGGGTCCCAGCTAGCAGGGGGTATTCATTTTTTTTATGCATAATAAGGAGGCACTTCCTTGCGTGCGAAGATATAGCTGGTGGGTCCGACATGTTAGCGGGGGGAACATTTTTTTCGTGAAATACAGAGGCCCTTCTGGTGGGTCCCAACTGTCAGGTGGAGGAATCATTATTTTGCGCGTACAATCAATGGCCGATGGATGTCGTTCATTGACCACGTTGACCAGGCTGCGCCGAGAGCACCATGGCGGTGGACGACGGCGAGGCCTAGGAAGGGAACGACATAGAGCCGGGGAAGACTCGACAATGGTTGCCCACACGGTGGGAAGTACGAGGGTTTACTGGTCCGGCTGCCGTCGCCGGAAAATAACAGGAGGTGTGGGTGAGTAGAGGAATGGCGTGGCCAATAATGAAGTAGGGTGGGGCGGTGCGGCCTGTGCGGCAGCACAGCCGGCCACGGGAGGCGGGAGCAGGCAGTCCCACCGGAGCTGGTTTGGGCGGCTGGAGCAAGAAGATCAGATATTGAAGAAGCAGCACGACCGTTAGATTAACATCCAACTGTCACTGCTGCTAGAATCGTTTGTGGACTAAGTTGACAAAGCCAAAGTACACGTCAACCTAGTAGACCCACAAGTCAGCCTCCAAATCTGTCCCAAACAACATACAACCCGAAATTTCTAGCCAGATTCAAATTAATTTTAAATATAAATATACCTTAATTTAAATTCAATGAAATTTTACCCGCACAAAAACAATGAAATTTAAAATATCAAAATCCGAAAGAAAATAGTATTTTGGAACTAATTGCCTGTTTGCTGTATTTTTTCATTTTACATCCCATTTATTATTACTTACAGCCCATTTATTATTACTTATAGCCCATTTCTTATTACTTATAGCCCATTTTCTGGGCAAAATGCATCCCTCCTTGTCTTGAAAGATTTCCGGCCCAGCAGGGCGTAGAAAAGCAAGTAGGCCTATGTTGGTTATTCCGCAAAAAACAAAATAGCTGGCTAGCCATTTTTCAGAAAGGAAAAAAACAAACTGGGCTGGTCATGTGCTAAACATATGAAATAAAAGCCTAGGCTAGATGGGCCATGGGTCCCGCACAACCCAGTTGATACCCTTCTCCGTCCCGAAAAAACAAAATTACTACGCGCGCTGCTGGGTCCCTACTGTCATCCTCACCAAGTACAGTCATCTCCTTATTCCTCTCGGTTGTTGACCATGTTGACAACACCGGAGGGCGGTGCGGCGAGCGAACCAAGGCGGAGCACGATGGTGAGGCCTCGGACGGGAACGAACAGGAGCCAAGGAAGATCAGAGCCAGCCATGGGAGGCGGGAGCAGGCGGTCCCGCTGGCGCTGGTTTAGCTTTGGCGGCTCGAGGAAGAAGAGACTGAAGAAACGCGACAGACATTGAATGTCAATCCAACGGTCAAGGTTGGCACAATCGTTTGTTGACTAAGCGGACACCAAGTAGCATACTTTTTTATATATAGGAAGAAAACTGCTGAAAGATCGAGGATG
>NC_041389.1:344448175-344464575 GCF_002162155.2 Triticum dicoccoides
GGGGGGGGGGTGAATAGGAGTTTTAAAATAACTACGATTTAGGCTTGAACAAATGCGGAATAAACCTAACGGTTAATTTGTCAAGCACAAAACCTACAACAACTAGGCTCACCTATGTGCACCAACGGCTTATGCTAAGCAAGGTAAGCAACTATGTGATAGCAAGATATATGACAAAGAACAATATGGCTATCACAAAGTAAAGTGCATAAGTAAAGGGCTCGGGTAAGAGATAACCAAGGCACGCGGAGATGACGATGTATCCCGAAGTTCACACCCTTGCGGATGCTAATCTCCGTTTGGAGCGGTGTGGAGGCACAATGCTCCCCAAGAAGCCACCAGGGCCACCGTAATCTCCTTACGCCCTCGCACAATGCAAGATGCCGTGATTCCACTAAGGGACCCTTGAGGGCGGTCACCGAACCCGTACAAATGGCAACCCTTGGGGGCGGTCACCGAACCCATACACTTTGGCAACCCTTGGGGGCGGTCACCGTAACCCGTCAAAATGCTCGGGGCGATCTCCACAACCTAATTGGAGACCCCGACTCTTGCCCGAAGCTTTACACCACAATGGTTGAGCTCCGAACACCACCAACCGTCTAGGGCGCCAAGGCACCCAAGAGGAACAAGCTCTAGGGTGCCCAAACACCCAAGAGTAATAAGCTTCTCAAACTTCACATCCACGTATCACTGTGGAGAACTCAAACCGATGCACCAAATGCAATGGCAAGGGCACACAGAGTGCCCAAGTCCTTCTCTCCCAAATCCCACCAAAGCAACTAATGCTAGGGAGGAAAATCAGAGGAAGAACGAAAGAAGAACACGAAGAACTCCAAGATCTAGATCCAAGGGGTTCCCCTCACTTAGAGGAGAAAGTGATTGGTGGAAACGTGGATATAGATCTCCTCTCTCTTTTCCCTCAAGAACTAGCAAGAATCATAGGAGGGATTGAGAGTTAGCAAGCTCGAAGAAGGTCAACAATGCAGGAAGAACACGAGCTCAAAGGATGAGGTTCAATGGGGAAGAAGACCCCCTTCTATAGGTGGGGAAAAATCCAACCGTTATGCTCACAGCCCGCACAGAGCGGTACTACCGCTCCAAGGAGCGGTACTACTGCTAGGGCGGTAGTACCCCTTTGAAAAACAACAGCGTGGAGGCAAAAGGCCAGTAGAACCGCCGGAGCGGTACTACCGCTCGTCCTCACGGTACTACTGCTCGTCCTCACGGTACTACTGCTCGACCTCACGGTACTACCACAAATGGTAGCGGTACTACTGCTTGTGAGCGGTACTAAAAAAATATTTCCGTGCCTACGTTCGCTGAGCAAAACACGAGATTTTGGTCCGGAGCGGTACTACCGCTTAGGAGCCGCGGTAGTATTGCTCTGGAGCGGTACTACCGCTCAGGAGCCGCGGTAGTACCGCTCTGGAGCGGTAGTAAAAAATTACATCCGCTCTAGTCGCGGTAGTACCGCTACAGCCTTTACCAAAATAGCCACAACTTTTGCAAACGGACTCCGAATTCAATGAAACCAAGTTTGTTGGAAAGCTAACGACATGGGCTAACACAATCTTGATAGAAATATCAATAAGAAGCAAATGAGAAAAGTCCCATAAGAAAATGGTGAGAACCCTTCCTCGGATAAGACCGGTAAAACCACCAACACCAAAAACATCATAGAAGATGCATGCGAACTCTGTTTTCGATGAACTCAAGCTTGTCATCAAGATGACCATAAGCTCTAAGACTCACAAAGAGAACCAAACAAGAACCAAGAAACATGATGCAAGGATGCAATGGTTTGAGCTCTCTACTAACGATACGATCAAGCTACCAACTTGAGAGCCCCCCTTGATAGTATGGCAAATGATCCTATAACCCGATCTCCCAACTACGACCACGAGACCGGTAAAATAGAAAACCTATCAAGGGCAAACCTTTGCCTTGCACATGGTCCACTTGAGCTAGATGATGACGATCTTGCTTCCCTCAAGTTGGACCACCTTTGTTGATTGCGTTGGCTCAATGAAGACTGGATGATTGCTCCTCCATAGTCCACTGTGGGTGAGCCACTCTTCAGCACATCTTCACAAGTCCATTGACACCATAATGGATGGCAAGATTCAAGCACTTGATCTCTTCGTGATGCTCCACTTGAATTTGATCTCTTCATGACGATCACCACTTGATGTTATCCTTTCCATGGGTTGTATGATATCTCCCTCTTGACACAAGCCCATGGACACGTACCTAACCCCACATAGAACTCTCACATAGACCATGGGTTAGTACACAAAGTGCAATGGACAATGCTTACCATACCATGGGATCACTTGATCCCTCTTGGTATATCTTCTACGCTTTATGAGTTGATCAACTTGATTCACTCTTGACTTAGTCTTGATCAACCTTGAATCTTTCCAACTCTCTTCATTTGGATGATGTCTTGAAGGTAAACATGAATGATCACACAATCTTCTTCTTCAAGACATGCTTGCAATAAGCTCAACACTCACATGACCAATCTTTGGATAATTCCTTAATAACACCTTGGTCAACTCATAAACTCCTTGAAACCAACACATGTACTTCAAGAAAAGCCTATGGACAAAACCTTCAAATATAACTCAAGGCAACCATTAGTCCACAGAGATTGTCATCAATTACCAAAACCAAACATGGGGGCACCGCATGTTCTTTCAATCGTCCCCATTTTGGTAATTGATGACAATCACTTTCAAGAGAGTGTATACAAGGTATTATGCATCACCATGCATGCAACAACCAATGATGCATGAGAATGAGATGCAAAAGCTTAGGAACCAAAACCAAAGCAAGGAGAAAACTTAGAAGACTTCTCCACAAAGCTCTCTGAAACTCTTCCCCCATTGGCATCGATTGCCAAAATGGGTGAAAAGCTTAGAAGGCCAAAATAAAAGGTGTTCCTCCATAAATTGTGTATTTCTCAACAAGAGAGTGGAATGCAATACACATATCCAACTGCCAATACTTGGAGGAAGACAAACTATATTGAGGCCCAAAGATTGCAACAGAAATATATGCCACAAAGACATAACAAAGAGAGACACAAGCAATCAGAAGATACCAATTGAAGCAAGCAATCAACGGATATCAATTGAACCAACTAGACCAATGATCCTACATGCCACACGAATAAAGATATTATGATATGAGACTAGGAGTGTTCTAAAGAAACTAGAGAAGCTCCCCATGATTTGTGCACAAATAAGAATGTTTTGTAATTGGATACAAAGTGCACAAAATAGGATCATAGCTCCCCCAAAATCAATAGAAACTTACAACAAGTGCAAGTGGGAAAATAGGAGACAAAGCCTAGCAGTTGCAACAAGCACATGGTTGAGCAACATGTAATAGAGGCAACTAAGAATAGGCTCAACCAAAACCGATGTGTGTGAGTCAATGCAATGCACTTGAGAAGACTAATGTACGGATGAGCATTAAGCATCAATATAGTCTTGAAAGAATGAGATACACGGTGCAAGGCATGTCATTCCCACACACAACTAGCAAACAAGTTCACAAGCTCACTAATAAGCATATAAAGAACCTATGCTTGTGACAACCCATGGTGAAGATAGAAAATGAAAGCCTCATCAAGACGAGGGATACTAATTAAGATGGCAAAGGCCTCGTCAAGACAAGCATGAGGAAAAAGATCTTCACCACAAAAGAGTGCATCAAGATGCAACGAGATAAGACCCGCACTCAAGACAAGATCTTTCACGAAGCCACCAAAGAAATAACAAAAGAAAGACAAGGTGGACGTGAAAGAGAGGATATCAACTAGAGATGTAATTTCTCTCAAGTATATAAGGTTCTAGGTAGACGAAATCATGACGATATATATCTACAAAGAAGGATGTACATGTGACACTCCAAAATTTTTGTGGTTTTTGTTTTCAGAAAGGATGTACATGTGACACTCCGAAATCATGACGATATATATCCCATTTATTTATTTTCGCAAAACAATTATGTCCCTTATTTTGAGCCTAGGTAATTTGCAAAGCAAGTACCTTAATGCCTTTGAACTTTGATCTCAATTCAACTCCTCTGTATAGTCCTTAGCACCCACAACCTAGAACCATCAAGATCCACTCTCCTCCTTTACAAAATTTTCAAAATTCACCCTCTGCAAGTTTGGACCAGATTTGTCAAATTTGGTGAGATTCATATTTCCCCTTCTCCAAAAATTCCACCAAAATTCAGGCAACCCCTAGTTGCAATGAGAGACCACTCCACCAAAAACCAGCTCAAGGAAAAATCCCCACATGCCAAAATCATTCTGTCGAACACCTGGCCTACACTGTTACTGTTCATCTTCAGAAATTCAGTAAGTTCAGTGTCGTTTCTTCGTCAGGGATTCAATCACATGTAAACTGTTCATCTGTCGCGTTGCACACGGCTCCTCTTCCCTGTCCGGAGCACCACACGCGCGCTTGGCTCGTTCCTGGCGTCGATGGCACCCTGGCCCGCCTGCGCCGGCGTGTTTCATGGCGGCAGAACCCCTGTGGCGGCCGATAGGGGGGCACCCTGCGGCATAACACCGTTCGGCACCGCCCAAGTCACCTGGGAGCTCCGCGTGGCCATCTCCCTTGCCAGCGCACACATGCAGCACCGTCGCCGTGGCCTGGCATGCGCAGGGCGCGCTCTCTGCCGCCGACGTGCCGTGCGGCCGTTCCATCGGAGACAGGCCGTAACCACCCCTGCCATGCTAAGTTAGACACTGGAATGGCACCAGTGCTCCGTCTTGACGATGCTCAAGCCTCTAATCCAACCGTCCAGCCACAGTGCCGCCGTAATCGCTCGCCGGACTTATCCCTTCACGGCAACCGCCTCGGGCCGGCTATAAATAGCGCCCCGGGCTCGCTCTCGACCCCGCGCAACTCCACCACCTCACCAGACCCCGCCTAGCCACTAGAAGAGCCTCGAGGGGCCCTTCTTCCTCTACTCCGGCCACCTCCGTCCGCCTCAGGCTCCGGCAACGTTCTCTTCGGTGAGGACTCCTCCACCGCCCTACTCTTACCCGTAGTCTCATGGCACCACTAGGAGACTAACCCCCACTCCAATTTGACCCCAGCAGCTCTCTCCGACTAGGTCCACGACTGCCCGAACCACCGTCCGCCGGAGCAAGGGCCGCCGTCGACACAGTACTCGCTGGCGACCACCACCACCACCCACAGACGCGGAAGGACGTACTGAACACGGAGGTACCACCCGATCCCCCTGCCCCGCCGTGGATCGCCGTCGGCGACCACCGCAACTCTCGGGCGCCGTCGCGCCCCGTCTCCCTCGTTTGAATTTTCAAACCTGACGGGTGGAGCCCGCCTATCAGTCTCTCATTATTATTTTTTAAACGAATCGTTTTCTGGACTTTTCTGCAGGAACCCCTGAGAGTTTTCTGTTTCATTACAGAAAGGTCGCTGGATCAAAACCCTTATAACTTTTAAACAGAAAAGGATTTTTGTATGATTCTTTTTCTGTTCTCTTTAAAATTTTGTCTAGTTTTTTATCAGATTTATTTGAAAATTATTTGGATTACTTTTTGTGCACCTCGCAGTATTTATGTTACGCGCATATTTTTCTTATACCGTAGATACCGGAGGAGGTGAGGGAGCCGCGAACTTCACCCAGTTAAACTCCGACTACTCCGAACCAGGCAAGCATGTTTGAACTCTTGATATGATGAAGTGTTTGTTGCATGTATGCATTTAGGAGTTTCATGGCATGTTTATGAACATTTCTTTGAATGTTATATTTCATGCACAGAAGTGGAAAGTAAGTTTCGGAAAACCATATGTTGTTGGATACATATTTGCATGGCCATGTGATGGCATGAGGATGGGTAAGATGGCAGTGTTGTGGCATGCCAGTCTTACGCCAGTCTATTTGACTTCAGTGTCATCGTAAATCAAATCACATTCCCATTCATTTCCATTCCTGTACTGCCACATGGTTTCCCGCCAGGAATATGGCTTAGTAAGTTGGAAACCATTTTCCTGGTACACACCAAATAGAGAGGCCGGGATGAGGGTTCCATGGCCCTGGATTAAAGCCCGTCATCCGGTCAGGGGGCATGGGTGTTTCCGGTTGGGACCGAGAGGGGGGCACCCCTTAGAGCACGCGTATAGAAATTTGATCCCATGCTATTCGAGGTTGTGACCTCCCCGTCTCTAAGTTTTTCTTGGCCGTTGTCTAGGGTGATTCCTGGCATCGTGAGGTGGAATGGGTGTGTACCGGTTAAATGTGTTTCCACCGAAATACCGTAAACGGAACTAGTCCTTCGTGACTACGGAAATTCGTTGGCTGTGGTCAGTTAGTACAAACTCTACAGAGTCACAAATTCTTTAAATCATCTTGTACTTGTCCAAGTACTGTATTCATCTTATCTTGTCAGATATCAGCCTCAGTGACAAAACTCTGGTGGACTACATGTGTGTAAATCCGGTTAAAAGTTTATTCTTATGGATGGACTAACCTGTTATTTACTTCTGATATAAGCCCTTTCTGTGATGTCGCTCAGACATCCGACTGTGGCATACTTGTTATTTACATTTGATATAAGCCCTTTCTGTGATGTCGCTCAGACGTCCGACTGTGGCATTTCTTTTATAAGCCCTTTCTGTGATGTCTCTCAGACATCCGACTGTGGCATTTATTTTATAAGCCCTTTCTGTGATGTCGCTCAGACGTCCGACTGTGGCATTTCTTTTATAAGCCCTTTCTGCGATGTCGCTCAGATGTCCGACTGTGGCATTCCTTTTATAAGCCCTTTCTGTGATGTCGCTCAGACGTCCGACTATGGTATTTCTTTTATAAGCCCTTTTTGCGATGTCACTCAGACGTCCGACTGTGGCATTTCTTTTATAAGACCTTTATGTGGTGTCGCTTAGACGCCCGACTGTGGCATGAATTTTATTTGTTTACCTTTTGAGGCGTCGCTTCAGACACCCGATCGGTTTTCAGTTATTTGTTTTACTTATCAAGTCGTGCAACAACTTTATTATTGGATTGAGCATTATTATCTTTTTGCTCATGATGCATTCATGCATGCATTTGTTATATCGTTTGTCCGAACTGTCTTGCGAGTACTTTCAAAGTACTCACCTGGCTTGTTGATTTGGCCAGATGTTGATGAAGGCGATCTCATGGATGAAGAGTTCAATAGCGAGTCCGACGCCTAGAGGAGTCCCAGTCAGTCCCGTGCGATTCTGCATTTGGTCACTGTATTATATACGCTTCCGCCACCCCAGAAATAAATTCATCGAGCCTCACCTCGATGCTCGATGAGCTGCCAGTTAGGAGCCAAGTTATCCACCACCACTTTTTACCTCGAGCTAGTAGCATGTCACCACACCCTGTGTCATAACCGCCCTTATGTATGATATTGGCGTGTTTGTAATAAATTGTTGAGCAGCCTCAGCTCAACCCTGTAATATATTTAATGCTACTGGTCCTCTGTTTATCAAGTATTTGTCTACTAGTGAGGATAACTTTTCCTATACTGGGATTAAAAGATCGATTTTCTCAATAAGCATTTTATTGAAAAACCGGTCGTGACAGACTTGGTACCAGAGCCAGGCTGACTGTAGGAAGCCACTAGGTGCGATCACTAATCGGTTATTAGCATGATAGAATTTATTCATGTTTTTACAAATGTAGTCATTTTTTTGACAGTCAGCATAAAATTTATGATGTGATCGCTCAAAAGTTTTGCCTACTTTTGTAGATGGCTGGCAACGACTGTGAGTCACAGATGTTCGCCAACGTGCCTGAGGGGTTCGTCAAGCTCCTCTCCTTCATCGTTCAGGTCACGATGGGGCCATCCGTGCGCCCAGTCTTCACACTTTATCCACACAAGATCAACGACAGTCTGACCATGCACCAGGCCGCGGTGCAATTCAGGGGAGGGCGTGCTGAGATACGCCACTTCCGATTCTTGGGGAGAGTCATGCTATGCAGATGGATGCCCGTGAGGCGATAGCTCGTCTTCGGGATGTCCTTCCTGCAATGAAGACCCGTCGCTACCGCTACCTTCCATGCCACGTGCCTTACACCTGTCACTACTCATTCTCTTGCCCCAGAGGAGAGCGAGACGAGGCCTTTGAGATGCTTGTCGAGTACCTCCGAGCCCTGGAGGCAGCCTTCGACAGCATGGTGGACGACCTCGTAGCTGCCCGCATGGACTCAGTCCATGGCTGTGCCTTCAACAGGAGGGAACTCCTGCACACCGCTCCACCGCTGACTTTTATCTCGTCCTCAACTTCTCATTCACCTACCATTGTCGCCACTGCTCGTCGTCTACCTACCACTAAGGAATTCAACCAAGCTATTGAACCCACTCCCGTTCGCTCTGCACCACTTATTGCACCCACTCCCATACGTGCTACTCCACCTATTCCACCCACTCATATTCGTGTTACTCCGCCTATGGGACCTGCTCCATCCGCTCAGCACAACGTTTCTCGTCTGGAACCTATTAGCAAGGAGGAGGTTGAGTCCCCAGCGTCACTACACCTCACCCTCGGCAGGCCAAGGGAGATCCTCACCATCTCCGACTGAGTGCGATTAGACGCCATGCGATGTACTGACTTGTGTAATATGTGTATATGTACATAGGTTGTGAGAAGTAGCCTGTTTGCGCATCATGTAGGATCTGGAGAAGTGCACTATTCTCAATAACATGTCAGGATTATGTACACATATCCTGAGTGATGTAATGTATAATTATGCTTGCGTGTAAGATATGTAATAGTCCTTCTCCGCGCGCAATCGTGTATTTTCAAAAAAAAATCCTGGAGTTTTATGTGTGATTTTATTGACTACTGCGACTCTCTTTCTTATCTTACGAGTTTCACAAAATATATCCCCAGAGTGAAAGATGCCTCGTCCATGGACGCGCTCTATGCCAAATCAGCTCGAAGAAAATTATGGCACACCGCCAAACCACAATTTCACTCAGGGACAAACAAGTCAACAGGACAGTGAAACAACATTTACCCAAGTGTGTCGTCTATATGAACATAGTTAGCAACAACACTAGGAAATGATGAACCAATTCATCAATATGGGAAATCACCGTGGTCAGTATCAGCAGCAATCCAAGTTATCTGAGTTACAGAAGACGCGTCCCCCAACATTTTCTCATACTGACAAGCCTTTTGAGGCCGAAGACTGGCTTCGAGACATGGAGAGAAAATTAATTATTGCATAGTGTTCAGACCGTGAAAAAGTATTGTATGCACCACATTATCTCACGGGAGCAGCTACATCATGGTGGGAAAACTTCCTGCACATGCACCCCAACGAAAATGAAATAACCTGGGAGGATTTCAAAGAAGGTTTTCGTGGGGCACACATTCCTAAGAGTGTTATGAAAATCAAGAAGAGAGAATTTGATGACCTCAAGCAAAGGACCATGACAGTGTCAGAATACAACAGCCAATTCACTCTGCTGTCTCGCTACGCCAATGAAGAGCGCATGACCGAGGGCAAGAAGATGGAAAAATTCTTGGAAGGCCTAGCACCCGCACTTAAATGCCAGCTGGTTGTGCATACCTTCCCAGATTTTAAAACACAGGTGGATAAGGCCATTACTCTAGAAAATGAGCAACGCAGTTTGGAAGATTTCCGCAAACGCAAAAGGGACCAGTCTACTTTTTCTCGCAACCACAGAAGCAAGACGGAAATTCAGAAGGGTGGTACACACAAAACCCCGACGAATAATTCACGCCCAATCAAGAATTTCCATGCAAGAGACAAGGAGTTCACATATCGCCCAGGCGTTACTTGTTACGCTTGTGGAGAAGAAGGGCACTATGCCAAGCAGTGCCCCAAGCCAAGGAACTCAACCCCGAAGCCTAACAATGGTGGAAATAATTCAACGCCAAAGCGAAACAATTTCGACCCCAATAACAACCACCGGAAGGGTCACCTGAACCACGTGACCAAAGAGGAAGCGCAGAACGCCCTAGATATTGTACTCGGTACGTACCCTATCAACACAATACCTGCCATGGTTTTGTTTGATTCTGGAGCTTCTCACTCATTCATTTCGAAGAGTTTTGCTTTGCAAAATAATTTTCGATGCTTCCCTTGGAAAAATCAATGATCATCAAGTCCCCTGGGATTAAGCAAGTGACCCAGAGTTATTGTCAAGATGTGGTTATTGAATTTGAAGGATTGAAGTTTTACGCCAACCTTATTGTATTGGAAAGCAAAGGACTGGATGTCATCCTAGGGATGGATTGGTTAACCACCAACAAAGGTTTTATTGACTGCTTCAACCGGACCGTGATTCTCACGCACCATCACGGGAAGACAATAAAAGTTTCAGCCAAAGAGAGACAAATACATCGGCAACCAAGATTAAACAAGGTGGACGTTTCTGAGATGAACAAGGTTCCAGTAGTGTGTGAATTTCCAGACGTATTTCCAGAAGAATTACCCGGCATGCCACCAGACCGAGAGATAGAATTCAGCATTGAGTTAGCACCCGGAACCGCTCCCATTTACAAGAAACCATACAGAATGGCACCATCCAAATTGGTAGAATTGAAGAAACAAATAAAAGAATTATTGGAGAAAGGATACATACGAGCCAGTTCCTCACCTTGGGGTTCTCCAATTTTATTTGCCAAGAAGAAGGATGGAACACTGAGATTGTGTATTGACTATCGAGCTCTTAACATGGTCACAATCAAGAACAAATACCCAATGCCCCGAATAAATGGTTTATTTGATCAACTCGCACAGGCCAAAGTCTTCTCAAAAATTGAATTGAGATCGGGATACCACCAATTAAAAGTGCGAACAGAAGATATTCCCAAGACAGCCTTCACTTCCAGATATGGACTATATGAGTTCACAGTAATGCCATTTGGGCTAACCAACGCCCCCGCATATTTTGTTCACCTCATGAACAAAGTATTTATGAAGTATACGGACAAGTTTGTTGTGGTATTCATCGATGATATTCTGATATACTCCAAAACACCAGAAGAGCACGCCGAGCATCTCAGGATTGTACTAGGAGAACTCAGGAAACATCAACTGTACGCCAAATTCAGAAAATGTGAATTTTGGCTAAGACAGGTGGGTTTTCTAGGCCACGTACTCACCCAAGAAGGTATTGCAGTAGACCCAGAAAAGGTCAAGGCCGTACTTGGCTGGAAACCACCAGCTAACGTAACAGACGTACGGAGTTTCCTGGGAATGGCAGGCTATTATCGGAGATTTATCGAAGGATTTTCCACCATAGCAAAGCCAATGACGCAGTTACTCAAGAAAGGCAAGAATTTTGAATGGACGGAAGCATGTGAGAAAAGCTTCCAAGAGCTAAAAAGAAAATTAACAACGGCACCAGTATTAATTGTGCCAGACATACACAAGAATTTTGAGGTATATTGTGACGCATCCCGGAAAGGCCTCGGATGCGTATTGATGCAAGAAGGCAAGGTAGTTGCGTATGTCTCCAGAAAACTTCGCAAGCATGAGGAGAATTATCCCACTCATGACTTAGAATTGGGAGCGGTCATCCATGCACTCAAGGAATGGAGACACTTCCTACTTGGAAATCGTTGTGAAATATACACAGACCATAAGAGTCTTAGGTATATTTTCACACAACCGGAACTTAATTTACGGCAACGACGCTGGTTGGAGTTGGTGAAGGATTATGATGTTGGAATCCACTATCATCCCGGAAAAGCAAATGTTGTGGCAGATGCCCTTAGTCGGAATCCCCGCACGGACAACGACAGTATGCCAAATTTGAGGCCAGAATTTCAACAGGAATTTGCCAAACTCAATTTAATAATGGTTACCGAAGGCAGTGTGTCGAATTTGGAAATACAACCTACCCTGATAGAAAAGATTAAGGAGGCTCAGCATGGACACCCCAGTATTGATGGCATAAAAAGGAAAGTGAGTTTGGGCAAGGCCTCAGAATTCAACGTAGATGAGCAAGGAATATTGTGGTACGGAGAGAGACTTTGTGTACCAAATATCAAGGACCTCAAACAGCAGATTCTGGCTGAAAGCCACACCGCTCCGTATTCAATCCATCCTGGAGGAACAAAAATGTACAAGGACCTTCAGGAAAATTTTTGGTGGCACGGTATGAAGAGAGACATAGCCACGTTCATTGCATGCTGTGACTCTTGTGAACGCATCAAGGCCGAGCACCAGAAACCAGCCAGGCTGTTACAGCCAAACAAGATACCCGAGTGGAAGTGGGACGAGATTGGAATGGATTTCATTGTTGGACTACCACGGTCACGACACGGAAATAATGCTATATGGGTCATCACCGACAGATTGACTAAGGTACCACACTTTATCCCGATGAAGACAACTCACACCACTCAAAGACTGGCCAGACTTTATCTTGCCCGTATCGTCTGCCTGCATGGAGTCCCAAAGACTATCATATCCGACAAAGGCACACAGTTCGTCTCTAGATTTTGGGATCACCTACAACAGGCACCGGGAACCCATCTAGCATTCAGTACCGTATACCACCCCCAGACTGATGGGCAAACTGAACGCGTAAACCAAATTCTAGAAGACATGCTGAGAGCCTGTGTCCTCACATACGGAACCAGTTGGGAAGAAAGCTTGCCATATGTAGAGTTCGCATACAACAACAGTTATGAAGCCAGCTTGCAAATGCCACCCTTTGAAGCTCTGTATGGGAGAAGATGTCGTACCCCGCTTAACTGGTCAGAAACCGGGGACAGCCACATCTTCGGCCCAGATATGCTCAAAGAGGCTGAGGAGAAGGTTAAGACGATTAGAGATCGACTCAAGACGGCTCAAAGTCGGCAAAAGAGTTATTACGATCGAAAGCATCGGGAAATCAGTTTTGAACCCGGAGAGTTTGTATACCTAAGAGTTTCTCCTATGAGGGGCCTTGAATGATTCAGGGTTAAGGGAAAGCTAGCACCAAGATTCATCGGACCATTTCGTATAGTGGCCCGAAGAGGCATGGTAGCCTACCAGCTAGACCTACCCGGAGATTTATCCGATATACACAACGTATTCCACATCTCGCAGTTGAGAAAGTATGTGAGAAACCCAGAGAAGCAAGTATCACATGAAAATATTGACGTGCAACCAGACCTCACCTACCGGGAGCACCCAATAAAAATATTAGAGGAGTCTGAAAGAAGGACCCGACAGAAAACCATCAAGTTTTTCAGAGTTCAATGGAGCAATCACAGCGAGAATGAAGCAACTTGGGAGAGAGAGGATTTTCTTCGGACAGAGTACCCACACCTGTTTAAGGATCAGCTGAAATCTCGGGGACAAGATTTTTCCTAAGGGGGTAGGTGCTGTGACACTCCAAAATTTTTGTGGTTTTTGTTTTCAGAAAGAGCCTTGCTTGGTTTAAAGAAGGTCTTTTAAACCCTTCTTAAAAACCCTTTCTGAGTTTCCTTCTCAAAATCTTTTCTTGGATTTAGTTTCTTCTAAAAAGAAAACCTTTTTGGTTTTTGGGCTTTTCTTTGGTTTTGATCCATTCTTGATTTTACCATGCCTCTGTTGGGTTTCGTAGTAATTTCAAAAATTTTCCTACGCACACGCAAGATCATGTGATGCATAGCAACGAGGGGAGAGTATTGTCTACGTACCCAACGCAGACCGACTGCGGAAGCGATGACATGACGTAGTGGAAGTAGTCGTACGTCTTCTCGATCCAACCGATCAAGCACCGAAACTACGGCACCTCCGAGTTCGAGCACACGTTCAGCTCGATGAAGATCCCCGAACTCCGATCCAGCAAAGTGTCAGGGAAGAGTTTCGTCAGCACGACGGCGTGGTGAGGATCTTGATGAACTACAGCAGCAGGGCTTCGCCTAAACTCCGCTACAGTATTATCGAGGAATATGGTGGCAGGGGGCACCGCACACGGCTAAGGAATCGATCACGTGGATCAACTTGTGTCAACTTGTGTGTTTAGAGGTGCCCCTGCCTCCGTATATAAAGGAGGAGAGGAGGGGAGGCTGGCCGGCCAAGGGGGGAGGCGCAGGAGAGTCCTACTCCCTCTGGGAGTAGGATTCCCCCTCCAATCCTAGTCCAACTAGGATTCCTCGGAGGGGAAAAGAGGAGGAGGGGGCCGGCCACCTCTCCTAGTCCTAATAGGACTAGGGGAAGGGGGTGGCGCGCAGCCCATCTAGGGCAGCCCCTTCTCTTTTCCACTAAGGCCCACTATGGCCCAAAAAGCTCCCGGGGGGTTCCGGTAACCCTCTCGGTATTCCGGTAAAATCCCGATTTCACCCGGAACACTTCCGATATCCAAATATAGGCTTCCAATATATCAATCTTTACGTCTCGACTATTTCGAGACTCCTCGTCATGTCCGTGATCACATCCGGGACTCCGAACAACCTTCGGTACATCAAAATGCATAAACTCATAATATAACTGTCATCGTAACCTTAAGCGTGCGGACCCTACGGGTTCGAGAACAATGTAGACATGACCGAGACATGTCTCCGGTCAATAACCAATAGCGGGACCTGGATGCCCATATTGGCTCCTACATATTCTACGAAGATCTTTATCGGTCAGACCGCATAACAACATACGTTGTTCCCTTTGTCATCGGTATGTTACTTGCCCGAGATTCGATCGTCGGTATCCAATACCTAGTTCAATCTCGTTACCGGCAAGTCTCTTTACTCGTTTCGTAATACATCATCTCACAACTAACATATTAGTTGTAATGCTTGCAAGGCTTATGTGATGTGTATTACCGAGAGGGCCCAGAGATACCTCTCCGACAATCAGAGTGACAAATCCTAATCTCGAAATACGCCAACCCAACATCGACCATTGGAGACACCTGTAGTACTCCTTTATAATCACCCATTTACGTTGTGACGTTTGGTAGTACCCAAAGTGTTCCTCCGGTAAACGGGAGTTGCATAATCTCATAGTCGTAGGAACATGTATAAGTCATGAAGAAAGCAATAGCAACATACTAAACGATCAGGTGCTAAGCTAATGGAATGGGTCATGTCAATCAGATCATTCTACTAATGATGTGACCTCGTTAATCAAATAACAACTCATTGTTCATGGTTAGGAAACATAACCATCTTTGATTAACGAGCTAGTCAAGTAGAGGCATACTAGTGACACTCTGTTTGTCTATGTATTCACACATGTATTATGTTTCCGGAAAATACAATTCTAGCATGAATAATAAACATTTATCATGATTATAAGGAAATAAATACTAACTTTATTATTGCCTCTAGGGCATATTTCCTTCAGTCTCCCACTTGCACTAGAGTCAATAATCTAGATTACACTGTAATGAATCTAACACCCATGGAGCTTTGGTGCTGATCATGTTTTGCTCGTGGAAGAGGCTTAGTCAACGGGTCTGCAATATTCAGATCCGTATGTATCTTGCAAATCTCTATGTCTCCCACCTGGACTAGATCCCGGATGGAGTTGAAGCGTCTCTTGATGTGTTTGGTCCTTTTGTGAAATCTGGATTCCTTTGCCAAGGCAATTGCACCAGTATTGTCACAAAAGATTTTCATTGGACCCGATGCACTAGGTATGACACCTAGATCGGATATGAACTCCTTCATCCAGACTCCTTCATTTGCTGCTTCCGAAGCAGCTATGTATTCCGCTTCACATGTAGATCCCGCTACGACGCTTTGTTTAGAACTGCACTAACTGACAGCTCCACCGTTTAATGTAAACACGTATCCGGTTTGCGATTTAGAATCGTCCGGATCAGTGTCAAAGCTTGCATCAACGTAACCTTTTACGATGAGCTCTTTGTCACCTCCATATATGAGAAACATATCCTTAGTCCTTTTCAGGTATTTCAGGATGTTCTTGACCGCTGTCCAGTGATCCACTCCTGGATTACTTTGGTACCTCCCTGCTAAACTTATAGCAAGGCATACATCAGGTCTGGTACACAGCATTGCATACATGATAGATCCTATGGCTGATGCATAGGGAACATCTTTCATATTCTCTCTATCTTCTGCAGTGGTCGGGCATTGAGTCTTACTCAATTTCACACCTTGTAACACAGGCAAGAACCCTTTCTTCGCTTGATCCATTTTGAACTTCTTCAAAATTTTGTCAAGGTATGTGCTTTGTGAAAGTCCAATTAAGCGTTTTGATCTATCTCTATAGATCTTAATGCCTAATATGTAAGCAGCTTCACCGAGGTCTTTCATTGAAAAACTTTTATTCAAGTATCCCTTTATGCTATCCAGAAATTCTATATCATTTCCAATAAGTAATATGTCATCCACATATAATATCAGAAATGCTACAGAGCTCCCACTCACTTTCTTGTAAATACAGGCTTCTCCGAA
>NC_041389.1:344464718-344467953 GCF_002162155.2 Triticum dicoccoides
TCCATAAATGGATCGCTGGAGCTTGCACACTTTGTTAGCTCCCTTTGGATCGACAAAACCTTCCGGTTGCATCATATACAACTCTTCTTCCAGAAATCCATTCAGGAATGCAGTTTTGACATCCATCTGCCAAATTTCATAATCATAAAATGCGGCAATCGCTAACATGATTCGGACGGACTTAAGCATCGCTACGGGTGAGAAGGTCTCATCGTAGTCAATCCCTTGAACTTGCCGAAAACCTTTTGCGACAAGTCGAGCTTTGTAGACAGTAACATTACCATCAGCGTCAGTCTTCTTCTTAAAGATCCATTTATTCTCAATTGCTTGCCGATCATCGGGCAAGTCAACCAAAGTCCATACTTTGTTTTCATACATGGATCCCATCTCAGATTTCATGGCTTCAAGCCACTTTGCGGAATCTGGGCTCACCATCGCTTCTTCATACTTCGTAGGTTCATCATGATCTAGTAGCATGACTTCCAGAACAGGATTACCGTACCACTCTGGCGCGGATCTTACTCTGGTTGATCTACGAGGTTTAGTAGTATCTTGATCTGAAGTTTCATGATCATTATCATTGGCTTCCTCACTAACTAGTGTAGGTGTCACTGAAACAGTTTTCTGTGATGAACTACTTTCCAGTAAGGGAGCAGGTACAGTTACCTCGTCAAGTTCTACTTTCCTCCCACTCACTTCTTTCGAGAGAAACTCCTTCTATGGAAATGATCCATTCTTAGCAACGAATGTCTTGCCTTCGGATCTGTGATAGAAGGTGTACCCAACAGTTTCCTTTGGGTATCCTATGAAGACACATTTCTCCGATTTGGGTTCGAGCTTATCAGGTTGAAGTTTTTTTCACATAAGCATCGCAGCCCCAAACTTTAAGAAATGACAACTTTGGTTTCTTGCCAAACCACAGTTCATAAGGCGTCGTCTCAACGGATTTTGATGGTGCCCTATTTAACGTGAATGCGGCCGTCTCTATAGCATAACCCCAAAACGATAGCGGTAAATCGGTAAGAGACATCATAGATCGCACCATATCTAGTAAAGTACGATTATGACGTTCGGACACACCATTACGCTGTGGTGTTCCGGGTGGCGTGAGTTGCGAAACTATTCCACAGTTTTTCAAATGTACACCAAACTCGTAACTCAAATATTCTCCTCCACGATCAGATCGTAGAAACTTTATTTTCTTGTTACGATGATTTTCAACTTCACTCTGAAATTCTTTGAACTTTTCAAATGTTTCAGACTTATGTTTCATTAAGTAGACATACCCATATCTGCTTAAATCTTCTGTGAAGGTGAGAAAATAACTATATCCGCCACGAGCCTCAATATTCATTGGACCATATACATCGGTATGTATGATTTCCAACAAATCTGTTACTCTCTCCATAGAACCGGAGAACGGTGTTTTGGTCATCTTACCCATGAGGCACGGTTCGCAAGTACCAAGCGATTCATAATCAAGTGGTTCCAAAAGTCCATCAGTATGGAGTTTCTTCATGCGCTTTACACCGATATGACCTAAACGACAGTGCCACAAATAAGTTGCACTTTCATTATCAACTCTGCATCTTTTTGGTTTCAACATTATGAATATGTGTATAACTACTATCGAGATCTAATAAAAATAGACCACTCTTTAAGGGTGCATGACCATAAAAGATATTACTCATATAAATAGAACAACCATTATTCTCTGATTTAAATGAATAACCGTCTCGCATTAAACAAGATCCAGATATAATGTTCATGCTCAACGCTGGCACCAAATAACAATTACTTAGGTCTAATATTAATCCCGAAGGTAGATGTAGAGGTAGCGTGCCGACTGCGATCACATCGACTTTGGAACCGTTTCCCACGCGCATCGTCACCTCGTCCTTTGCCAGTGCTCGCTTATTCCGTAGTCCCTGTTTCGAGTTGCAAATATTAGCAACAGAACCAGTATCAAATACCCAGGTGCTACTGCGAGCTCTAGTAAGGTACACATCAATAACATGTATATCACATATACCTTTGTTCATCTTGCCATCCTTCTTATCCGCCAAATACTTGGGGCAGTTCCGCTTCCAGTGACCAGTCTGCTTGCAGTAGAAGCACTCAGTTTCAGGCTTAGGTCCAGACTTGGGTTTCTTCTCTTGAGCAGCAACTTGCTTGCCGTTCTTCTTGAAGTTCCCCTTCTTCTTCCCTTTTCCCTTTTTCTTGAAACTAGTGGTTTTGTTAACCATCAACACTTGATGCTCCTTCTTGATTTCTACCTCCGCAGCTTACAACATTGCGAAGAGCTCGGGAATAGTCTTGTTCATCCCTTGCATATTATAGTTCATCACGAAGCTCTTGTAGCTTGGTGGCAGTGATTGGAGAATTCTGTCGATGACGCAATCATCCGGAAGATTAACTCCCAATTGAATCAAGTGATTATTATACCCAGACATTTTGAGTATATGCTCACTGACAGAACTGTTCTCCTCCATCTTGCAGCTATAGAACTTATTGGAGACTTCATATCTCTCAATCCGGGCATTTGCTTGAAATATTAACTTCAACTCCTGGAACATCTCATATGCTCCATGACGTTCAAAACGTCGTTGAAGTCCCGATTCTAAGCCGTAAAGCATGGAACACTGAACTATCGAGTAGTCATCAGCTTTGCTCTGCCAGACGTTCATAACATCTGGCGTTGCTCCAGCAGCAGGCCTGGCACCCAGCAGTGCTTCCAGGACGTAATTCTTCTGTGCAGCAATGAGGATAATCCTCAAGTTACCGACCCAGTCCGTGTAATTGCTACCATCATCTTTCAACTTTGCTTTCTCAAGGAACGCATTAAAATTCAACGGAACAACAGCACGAGCCATCTATCTACAATCAACATAAACAAGCAAGATACTATCAGGTACTAAGTTCATGATAAATTTAAGTTCAATTAATCATATTACTTAAGAACTCCCACTTAGATAGACATCCCTCTAATCTTCTAAGTGATTACGTGATCCAAATCAACTAAACCATGACCGATCATCACGTGAGATGGAGTAGTTTTCAATGGTGAACATCGTTTATGTTGATCATATCTACTATATGATTCACGCTCGACCTTTCGGTCTCCGTGTTCCGAGGCCATATCTGCATATGCTAGGCTCGTCAAGTTTAACCTGAGTATTCTGCGTGTGCAAAAACTGGCTTGCACCCGTTGTAGATGGACGTAGAGCTTATCACA
>NC_041389.1:344469838-344490677 GCF_002162155.2 Triticum dicoccoides
CCATCTAGGGCAGCCCCTTCTCTTTTCCACTAAGGCCCACTATGGCCCAAATAGCTCCCGGGGGGTTCCGGTAACCCTCTCGGTATTCCGGTAAAATCCCGATTTCACCCGGAACACTTCCGATATCCAAATATAGGCTTCCAATATATCAATCTTTATGTCTCGACCATTTAGAGACTCCTCGTCATGTCCGTGATCACATCCGGGACTCCGAACAACCTTCGGTACATCAAAATGCATAAAATCATAATATAACTGTCATCGTAACCTTAAGCGTGCGGACCCTACGGGTTCGAGAACAATGTAGACATGACCGAGACACGTCTCTGGTCAATAACCAATAGCGGGACCTGGATGCCCATATTGGCTCCTACATATTCTACAAAGATCTTTATCGGTCAGACCGCATAACAACATACGTTGTTCCCTTTGTCATCGGTATGTTACTTGCCCGAGATTCGATCGTCGGTATCCAATACCTAGTTCAATCTCGTTACTGGCAAGTCTCTTTACTCGTTCCGTAATACATCATCTCACAACTAACATATTAGTTGTAATGCTTGCAAGGCTTATGTGATGTGTATTACCGAGAGGGCCCAGAGATACCTCTCCGACAATCGGAGTGACAAATCCTAATCTCGAAATACGCCAACCCAACATCGACCATTGGAGACACCTGTAGTACTCCTTTATAATCACCCAGTTACGTTGTGACGTTTGGTAGTACCCAAAGTGTTCCTCCGGTAAACGGGAGTTGCATAATCTCATAGTCATAGGAACATGTATAAGTCATGAAGAAAGCAATAGCAACATACTAAACGATCGGATGCTAAGCTAATGGAATGGGTCATGTCAATCAGATCATTCTGCTAATGATGTGACCTCGTTAATCAAATAACAACTCATTGTTCATGGTTAGGAAACATAACCATCTTTGATTAACGAGCTAGTCAAGTAGAGGCATACTAGTGACACTTTGTTTGTCTATGTATTCACACATGTATTATGTTTCCGGTAAATACAATTCTAGCATGAATAATAAACATTTATCATGATTATAAGGAAATAAATAATAACTTTATTATTGCCTCTAGGGCATATTTCCTTCAGTCTCCCACTTGCACTAGAGTCAATAATCTAGATTACACTGTAATGATTCTAACACCCATGGAGCCTTGGTGCTGATCATGTTTTGCTCGTGGAAGAGGCTTAGTCAATGGGTCTGCAACATTCAGATCCGTATGTATCTTGCAAATCTCTATGTCTCCCACCTGGACTAGATCCCGGATGGAGTTGAAGCGTCTCTTGATGTGTTTGGTCCTTTTGTGAAATCTGGATTCCTTTGCCAAGGCAATTGCACCAGTATTGTCACAAAAGATTTTCATTGGACCCGATGCACTAGGTATGACACCTAGATCGGATATGAACTCCTTCATCCAGACTCCTTCATTTGCTGCTTCCGAAGCAGCTATGTATTCCGTTTCACATGTAGATTCCGCTACGACGCTTTGTTTAGAACTGCACCAACTGACAGCTCCACCGTTTAATGTAAACACGTATCCGGTTTGCGATTTAGAATCGTCCGGATCAGTGTCAAAGCTTGCATCAACGTAACCTTTTACGGTGAGCTCTTTGTCACCTCCATATATGAGAAACATATCCTTAGTCCTTTTCAGGTATTTCAGGATGTTCTTGACCGCTGTCCAGTGATCCACTCCTGGATTACTTTGGTACCTCCCTGCTAAACTTATAGCAAGGCACACATCAGGTCTGGTACACAGCATTGCATACATGATAGAGCCTATGGCTGATGCATAGGGAACATCTTTCATATTCTCTCTATCTTCTGCAGTGGTCGGGCATTGAGTCTTACTCAATTTCACACCTTGTAATACAGGCAAGAATCCTTTCTTTGCTTGATCCATTTTGAATTTCTTCAAAATCTTGTCAAGGTATGTGCTTTGTGAAAGTCCAATTAAGTGTCTTGATCTATCTCTATAGATCTTAATGCCTAATATGTAAGCAGCTTCACCGAGGTCTTTCATTGAAAAACTTTTATTCAAGTATCCCTTTATGCTATCCAGAAATTCTATATCATTTCCAATGAGTAATATGTCATCCACATATAATATCAGAAATGCTACAGAGCTCCCACTCACTTTCTTGTAAATACAGGCTTCTCCGAAAGTCTGTATAAAACCAAATGCTTTGATCACACTATCAAAACGTTTATTCCAACTCCGAGAGGCTTGCACCAGTCCATAAATGGATCGCTGGAGCTTGCACACTTTGTTAGCTTCCTTTGGATCGACAAAACCTTCTGGTTGCATCATATACAACTCTTCTTCCAGAAATCCATTCAGGAATGCAGTTTTGACATCCATCTGCCAAATTTCATAATCATAAAATGCGGCAATTGCTAACTGTTGGGTTTCGTAGTAATTTCAAAAAATTTCCTACGCGCACACAGGATCATGTGATGCATAGCAACGAGAGGAGAGTGTTGTCTACGTACCCAACGCAGACCGACTGCGGAAGCAATGACACGACGTAGAGGAAGTAGTCGTACGTCTTCACGATCCAACCGATCAAGCACCGAAACTACGGCACCTCCGAGTTCGAGCACACGTTCAGCTCGATGACGATCCCCGGACTCCGATCCAGCAAAGTGTCGGGGAAGAGTTTCGTCAGCACGACGGCGTGGTGACGATCTTGATGAACTACAGCAGCAGGGCTTCGCCTAAACTCCGCTACAGTATTATCGAGGAATATGGTGGCAGGGGGCACCGCACACGGCTAAGGAATCGATCACGTGGATCAACTTGTGTCAACTTGTGTGTTTAGAGGTGCCCCTGCCTCCGTATATAAAGGAGGAGAGGAGGGGAGGCTGGCCGGCCAAAGAGGGAGGCGCAGGAGAGTCCTACTCCCTCTGGGAGTAGGATTCCTCCCCCCAATCCTAGTCCAACTAGGATTCCTCGGAGGGGAAGGGAGAGAGGGGGGCCGGCCACCTTCTCCTAGTCCTAATAGGACTAGGGGAGGGGAAAGAGGCGCAGCCACCTTGGGCTGCCCCTTTCTCCTTTCCACTAAGGCCCATGATGGCTCATATGGCTCCCGGGGGGTTCCGGTAACCTCCCGGTAACCCGGTAAAATCCCGATTTCACCCGGAACACTTCCGATGTCCAAACATAGGCTTCCAATATATCAATCTTTACGTATCGACCATTTCGAGACTCCTCGTCATGTCCGTGATCACATCCGGGACTCCGAACAACCTTCGGTACATCAAAATGCATAAACTCATAATATAACTGTCATCGTAACCTTAAGCGTGCGGACCCTACGGGTTCGAGAACAATGTAGACATGACCGAGACATGTCTCTGGTCAATAACCAATAGCGGGACCTGGATGCCCATATTGGCTCCTACATATTCTACGAAGATCTTTATCGGTCAGACCGCATAACAACATACGTTGTTCCCTTTGTCATCGGTATGTTACTTGCCCGAGATTCGATCGTCGGTATCCAATACCTAGTTCAATCTCGTTACCGGCAAGTCTCTTTACTCATTCCGTAATACATCATCTCACAACTAACATATTAGTTGTAATGCTTGCAAGGCTTATGTGATGTGTATTACCGAGAGGTCCCAGAGATACCTCTCCGACAATCGGAGTGACAAATCCTAATCTCGAAATACGCCAACCCAACATCGACCATTGGAGACACCTGTAGTACTCCTTTATAATCACCCAGTTACGTTGTGACGTTTGGTAGTACCCAAAGTGTTCCTCCGGTAAACGGGAGTTGCATAATCTCATAGTCATAGGAACATGTATAAGTCATGAAGAAAGCAATAGCAACATACTAAACGATCGGGTGCTAAGCTAATGGAATGGGTCATGTCAATCAGATCATTCTACTAATGATGTGACCTCGTTAATCAAATAACAACTCATTGTTCATGGTTAGGAAACATAACCATCTTTGATCAACGAGCTAGTCAAGTAGAGGCATACTAGTGACACTTTGTTTGTCTATGTATTCACACATGTATTATGTTTCCGGTAAATACAATTCTAGCATGAATAATAAACATTTATCATGATTATAAGGAAATAAATAATAACTTTATTATTGCCTCTAGGGCATATTTCCTTCAGCCTCCTATGGTAAAATTTTCCCAAAACTCCTCCTTCCACTTTGGGAAAACCCAAACATTCTGTCCCAACCAATAAAATGCATTTTTGGATTTTATCCCATTTATTTATTTTCCCAAAACAATTTTGTCCCTTATTTTGAGCCTAGGTAATTTGCAAAGCAAGTACCTTAATGCCTTTGAACTTTGATCTCAATTCAACTCCTCTGTATAGTCCTTAGCACCCACAACCTAGAACCATCAAGATCCACTCTCCTCCTTTTCAAAATTTTCAAAATTCACCCTCTGCAAGTTTGGACCAGATTTGTCAAATTTGGTGAAATTCATATCTCCCCTTCTCCAAAAATTCCACCAAAATTCAGGCAACCCCTAGTTGCAATGAGAGACCACTCCACCAAAAACCAGCTCAAGGAAAAATCCCCACATGCCAAAATCATTCTGTCGAACACCTGGCCTACACTGTTACTGTTCATCTTCAGAAATTCAGTAAGTTCAGTGTCGTTTCTTCATCAGGGATTCAGTCACATGTAAACTGTGCATCTGTCGCGTTGCACATGGCTCCTCCTCCCTGTCCGGAGCACCACATGCGCGCTTGGCTCGTTCCTGGCGTCGGTGGCACCCTGGCCCGCCTGCGCCGGCGTGTTTCGCGGCAGCAGAACCCCTGTGGCGGCCGACAGGGGGGCACCCTGCGGCATAACGCCGTTCGGCACCGCCCAAGTCACCTGGGAGCTCCGCGTGGCCGTCTCCCTTGCCAACGCACGCATGCAGCACCGTCGCCGTGGCCTGGCACGTGCAGGGCGCGCTCTCTGCCGCCGACGGGCCGTGCGGCCGTTCCGTCGGAGACAGGCCGTAACCACCCCTGCCATGCTAAGTTAGACACTGGAATGGCACCAGTGCTCCGTCTTGACGATGCTCAAGCATTTAATCCAACCGTACAGCCACAGCGCCGCCGTAATCGCTCGCCGGACTTATCCCTTCACGGCAACCGCCTCGGGCCGGCTATAAATAGCGCCCACGGGCTCGCTCTTGACCCCGCGCAACTCCACCACCTCACCAGACCCCGCCTAGCCACTAGAAGAGCCTCGAGGGGCCCTTCTTCCTCTAATCTGGCCACCTCCATCCGCCTCGGGCTCCGGCAACGTTCTCTTTGGTGAGGACTCCTCCACTGCCCTACTCTTACCCGTAGTCTCATGGCACCACTAGGAGACTAACCCCCACTCCAATTTGACCCCAGCAGCTCTCTCCGACGAGGTCCACGACTGCCCGAACCACCGTCCGCCGGAGCAAGGGCCGCCGTCGACACAGTACTCGCTGGCGACCACCACCACCACCCACAGACGCGGAAGGACGTACTGAACACGGAGGTACCACCCGATCCCCCTGCCCCGCCGTGGATCGCCGTCGGCGACCACCGCAACTCTCGGGCGCCGTCGCGCCCCGTCTCCCTCGTTTGAATTTTCAAACCTGACGGGTGGAGCCCGCCTATCAGTCTCTCATTATTATTTTTTAAACGAATCGTTTTCTAGACTTTTCTGCAGGACCCCCTGAGAGTTTTCTGTTTCATTACAGAAAGGTCACTGGATCAAAACCCTTATAACTTTTAAACAGAAAAGGATTTTTGTTTGATTCTTTGTCTGTTCTCTTTAAAATTTTGTCTAGTTTTTTATCAGATTTATTTGAAAATTATTTGGATTACTTTTTGTGCACCTCGCAGTATTTATGTTACGCGCATATTTTTCTTATACCGTAGATACCGGAGGAGGTGACGGAGCCGCGAACTTCACCCAGTTAAACTCCGACTACTCCAAACCAGGCAAGCATGTTTGAACTCTTGATATGATGAAGTGTTTGTTGCATGTATGCATTTAGGAGTTTCATGGCATGTTTATGAACATTTCTTTGAATGTTATATTTCATGCACAGAAGTGGAAAGTAAGTTTCGGAAAACCATATGTTGTTGGATACATATTTGCATGGCCATGTGATGGCATGAGGATGGGTAAGATGGCAGTGTTGTGGCATGCCAGTCTTACGCCAGTCTATTTGACTTCAGTGTCATCGTAAATCAAATCACATTCCCATTCATTTCCATTCCTGTACTGCCACATGGTTTCCCGCCAGGAATATGGCTTAGTAAGTTGCAAACCGTTTTCCTGGTACACACCAAATAGAGAGGCCGGGATGAGGGTTCCATGGCCCTGGATTAAAGCCCGTCATCTGGTCAGGGGGCATGGGTGTTTCCGGTTGGGACCGAGAGGGGGGCACCCCTTAGAGCGCGCGTATAGAAATTTGATTCCATGCTATTCAAGGTTGTGACCTCTCCATCTCAAAGTTTTTCTTGGACGTTGTCTAGGGTGATTCCTGGCATCGTGAGGTGGAATGGGTGTGTACCGGTTAAATGTGTTTCCACCGAAATACCGTAAATGGAACTAATCCTTCGTGACTACGGAAATCCGTTGGCTGTGGTCAGTTAGTACAAACTCTGCAGAGTCACAAATTCTTTAAATCATCTTGTACTTGTCCAAGTACTGTATTCATCTTATCTTGTCAGATATCAGCCTCAGTGACAAAACTCCGGTGGACTACATGTGTGTAAATCCGGTTAAAAGTTTATTCTTGTGGATGGACTAACCTGTTATTTACTTCTGATATAAGCCCTTTCTGTGATGTTGCTCAGACATCCGACTATGGCATACTTGTTATTTACATTTGATATAAGCCCTTTTTGTGATGTCGCTCAGACGTCTGACTGTGGCATTTCTTATATAAGCCCTTTCTGTGATGTCGCTCAGACGTCCGACTGTGGCATTTCTTTTATAAGCCCTTTCTATGATGTCGCTCAGACGTCCGACTGTGGCATTTCTTTTATAAGCCCTTTCTGCGATGTCGCTCAGACGTCCGACTGTGGCATACCTTTTATAAGCCCTTTCTATGATGTCGCTCAGACGTCCGACTGTGGTATTTCTTTTATAAGCCCTTTCTGCGATGTCACTCAGACGTCCGACTGTGGCATTTCTTTTATAAGCCCTTTATGTGGTGTCGCTTAGACGCTCGACTGCGGCATGAATTTTATTTGTTTACCTTTCGAGGCGTCGCTTCAGACACCCGATCGGTTTTCAGTTATTTGTTTTACTTATCAAGTCGTGCAACAACTTTATTATTCTATTGAGCATTATTATCCTTTTGCTCATGACGCATTCATGCATGCATTTGTTATATCTTTTGTCCGAACTGTCTTGCGAGTACTTTCAAAGTACTCACCTGGCTTGTTGATTTGGCCAGATGTTGATGAAGGTGATCTCATGGATGAAGAGTTCAATAGCGAGTCCGACACCTAGAGGAGTCCCACTCAGTCCCGTGCGATTCTGCATTTGGTCACTGTATTATATCCGCTTCTGCCACCCCAGAAATAAATTCATCGAGCCTCACCTCGACGCTCGATGAGCCGCCAGTTAGGAGCCAAGTTATCCACCACCACTCTTTACCTCGAGCTAGTAGCATGTCACCACACCCTGTGTCATAACCGCCCTTATGTATGATATTGGTGTGTTTGTAATAAATTGTTGAGCAGCCTCAGCTCAACCCTGTAATATATTTAATGCTACTGTTCCTCTGTTTATCAAGTATTTGTCTACTAGTGAGGATAACTTTTCCTATACTGGGATCAAAAGATCGATTTTCTCAATAAGCATTTTATTGAAAAACCGGTCGTGACAGTACACCCGAAATAGTTACAACACGAAGGAACAATATATCCACAAGGAAGTCATAAATATACCAATAAGATATTTGCTTGAAAGCATAACACTTGGCTAGATATGGTCTTATTGTATATAAACGAATTCCTACCACACAACCATCAAAGACATCACAACTAGCAACATGAGATCATTGTTGGGATGCTTTGAGAAAGAAAACAAGTATCACAAGATATGAAATGAATATCATGCCAAGATACAACCTACACAAGGTTGAATGCAAGAAGGGAAAGCATGAATAGATACTTGTTACCGAGATATCATTGGAAGGATGTAGTAGATACCAATTGAAGGTAGATAGTAGTTCATTGATCATCCTAGCTTGACTCCAATATGCACATGGTGACAACACCTTCCTTGTGAGTGAGCCAAGCATCCAATGCATCTCCAAATGTTCCTAGAAGAACAACACAAACTAAAAGGTACCCAAACTCATCAGGACCAAAAGGTTAGAAACACCAATACATAGGACAAACTCCACATAAATATGTGCATATAGATATGAAAATGCACATCTCATCCAAATTGAGACTAGGTGGAGTTTCCCCTATATATCGAGTTAAAGAAAGAAAGCAAGCCAAATAAAATACATGAAGTAAACATGCATGCTCAAGACTTTCAAAACCCGAAACCAAAAGACAAAGAAATGCCAAGTGAAAAGGATACCAAATGGAGAAATCATCACTTGGAAGATATCATTAAAGATACATCAAGGAATGAGATATCCATTGATACACACTAAATTAAAGATGTCAAACTCCCAAAGAGAGGATGGTTCCAAACAAACCAAGCTCTCAACAAAGTTTCATGATGGCACAAGGTACCAAAAGAAAATGGCTTGCCTTCCACCAACACACACTTGATAAGGATCACAAGAAGAGTGTTCTAAAGAAAATAGGATAGCTCCCCCACGAGTTGTACACTATAGAGAATTTGCTTTTGAATACAAAATGCACAAGGTGGGATCACCACTTTCACTATATCTAGAAAACACTAGACAAGAACAAGAAATTAACAAGATACACAAGTGGTATGGAAGACAAGGGAGTTGACACAAACCTTGGCAAGAGAAAAGGCAAATAAAAACAAAAGCCAATGTAAAGATGATCAATAAATTCTACCACACATAAGTGACTACCACTTGTCAAAAGACAAGAAGTATTTGGAAATAATTCCCGGTGGTAGATAACAAGGATATCCAACATCATCTTCACAACAAACACAAGCAAATTGCCACTTGTAGAGCTAACATGTCACCTAGGAACAATATAATTTACAATATCAATTCTAGGAGACAATATCTCAAATGTACACATTTTCTAGGCTTGTAATATGCACATATCATAATACTCCCCCATAATGTGATACCAATAAGAACTTAACAAGATGCAATAAGAGGATCCAACAAGAGATAATCAATGGGATTTTTAGAATTTGAATTTCTCATGAGAGATATACCACCTAGGGACTAGATAGTCTTGTAATATCAATACTAGATGGTATTCCTCATGTACACACATTTGTAGGATTGTGAGGTGCAAAAAGCACATCACTCCCCCAAAATGGGATGTTCCATTAGTCTCTCACATGAGGCAACTAGGAAACAAATAAGAAGCAAAAAGGCTCAACGCACGACGCACACGTACATGATGTGCAAACCAACACACACATACTTGATTGCTCAAGATAAGCAAGTTGGAAGCGCAACATATACAAACACATGCAAGGAACAAAACCAAAACATGCAAGGGGGAGAGTAACTTTCAAAGTAAACAATTTAAGTACAAGTTACCGCAAGGAGGCACATTGGATATAAGATAGAAACTTGATAATCCAATTGACTTGGCTTGAGACAATAAGAATGATGAAGTGCCCTTAATTCTTCATAATGTAGCCAAGTCTCCAATGCCCTCCAACAACACCTATTGATCAAGTTTGAGCTTGTTGGTCCCCAACCAAGTTGGGTCCTAAGAGGTTAGTCACAATAGGCTTGGCAACCCAAATGGTTCTTTTCTTGACACCACTTTGAGTACCAACAAACTTGGCAAACACATTGCCAACCTTATCCTTCCCAAGAGAATAGATATCATCAATAGTAATTTGGTTAGATAAGTTACTACTAGTGCGTGAAGAAGCGACGTGGCCTTTCTCACGACATAAGTAGCAACATCTACTCTTCACTTTCTTCTCACTTGATTTCTCAACAAGAGAAGCATTAACTTGAGTCTTCTTGAGAAGAGGCCTTTCTTCAACTTGAGGTTGAGCATGAGATTGAACTTGTGCCCTCTTACCTTGTTGCTTGACACTAATGGCCTTCTTCTTCAATGGGCCAGATCTAACATGATGCCCTTCTACTTTGCACTTGAAGCAAACAATCTTGGCCGAATTCTTAACTTGTTCTTGGCCCTTTCTTTTGTTCATCTTGGACTTCTTCTTCTTATTGGAGTTGAATCCAAGTCCACCTTTGTCATTGGGGGATTTTTGCACACTCAAGATATCATTGAGTGTGGATTTCCCTTGATGGCTCTTTTCCAAGTCTTTCTTCAAAGAAGTGACTTGGGCCTTGAGCTCTTTGATTTCCTCTACATGGTTAGTCTCAACACAAGTACTAGAGGAAGTATAAGCTTCATTGTTAGAGCAACAAGGCAAGGAAAGCAATTCATCACAAGATGTACCAACATTGTGAGTAGATGAATTACAAGGACTAGCACATGGCAATATATTATTTTGACTAGAAGTAGTGCTAGTATCCACATGAGGCTCACTAGATGTTACCTTAGCAATCATGGCCTCATGAGCTATCTTTAGCACACTATTGGATACTAGAAGATCATCGTGAGAGCTTGAGAGCTTTTCATGACTTTCTTCCAATTTCCCATAATTGCTAGATTGCACCTCAAGTTGAGCCCGTAGCTCAACATTCTCCTTCAAAATGGATGCTTCACAAGTAATAGAGTTAGTAGAACAAGCATCATCATTCACAACAATAGGATAGGACAACTTGTCAAGCTCTTTTAAATAAGAAGCTTCAAGTTGGGCATGAGACTCGGTGGGTTTGATGAGCTCACCCTTGATGACCCTTGAGCCATTTTTGAGGTGCTCAAAATCCTCAAGGAGTCTAGCATGAGAAACTTCAAGCTTAGCATTTTTAGTTTTGAAATCATTGGCCACCTCAAGAGCTCTATCATGAGATTCCCTCACTCTAGATAATTCTAGAGAAAAAGTCTCCTCAAGAGATTTGGAGGTGGTTTGTTCATGTTCAAGAGCTTGAGATAGCTCCATGATCTCATTTGCGTAATCACGCCCATGAGCTTCCATTTTCTCAATGGTGGCCTCATGCTCCTCTAGATGAGATTCCAAGTCCTCAATGTATTTCTTGCCATCAATGGCAATGGACATTATTTCCATGAAGTTGGAACAAGCAATTTTATTTTTATGAAGAGCTTTAAAGATCATTTCCCCCTTAGTTTTTAAGGAGGCAACATTATCATCCTCTTCATCATTATACTCATCATCATTAGCATCAACATCATCATCAAGAGACATATTGGGGTACAAGGTAGGAGATACCTTTGACGCCTTAGCCATAAGGCAAAAAGCAATAGATGATGATGTAGGATCCCTTGAGGCACCATTAAACACCACATCTTATTCCATGGAGTGTTCGGTTTCCTCTACATTGTTAGCACAACAATTCGAGGAAATAGATGCATTTTTATCATGGCAACAATACATAGCAAGCATATCATCATGAGATTTAGTCAAGCAATTTCTACATGATATGCAAGGACTATCAACACAAGCATGTGAAACATTTGGAGTGCTAGAAGTGATATAGTCCAAAGATGAAGCATTGCAATAAGAAAGTGATGAAGGATTATCAACAATAAGCCCATTATCATCATTGCAATGAACACCACTACTCACCATGTCATTACCTTGTGGCAAACCACATGTAGGTGAAGTAGAAGAAGTTGAGAATACAACGCGGCCGGAGATGGAGGGAGAACAATCATCCTTACAAAACTTGGACACACCATATTTATCTTGAAGCTTTCTCCACAACTCATGAGCATCCCAGAATGACATGAGTTGAAATATAACTACATTGCTCAAAGCATCGAAAAGCACATTAGAAGCTTGAGCATTGAGATAAGAGTTTTTCTCATCCTCTAAAGATAATCTTTGGGGATCCTTTGGAGGAGAAAAACCCATATCTACAATTCGCTCTAAATTTGGATCTATGACCCTAAAGAGATTAAGCATGCGAATTACCCAAACATCAAAATTTGTGCCATCGAAAGTAAGAGTGTCAGAGAATCCTAAACCCCTAATAGACATCCTTACTCTCTAGGTGGTTAAGCCCTAAAAGGAGAGATGAGGCTCTGATACCAATTGAAAGATCGAGGATGTCGCCTAGAGGTGGGGGGGGGGGGTGAATAGGCGTTTTAAAATAATTACATTTTAGGCTTGAACAAATGCGGAATAAACCTAATGGTTAATTTGTCAAGCACAAAACCTACAACAACTAGGCTCACCTATGTGCACCAACAACTTATGCTAAGCAAGGTAAGCAGCTATGTCATAACAAGATATATGACAAAGAACAATATGGCTATCACAAAGTAAAGTGCATAAGTAAAGGGCTCGGGGTAAGAGATAACTGAGGCACGCGGAGACGACGATGTATCCCGAAGTTCACACCCTTGCGGATGCTAATCTCCGTTTGGAGCGGTGTGCAGGCACAATGCTCCCCAAGAAGCCACCAGGGCCACCATAATCTCCTCACGCCCTCGCACAATGCAAGATGCCGTGATTCCACTAAGGGACCCTTGAGGGCGGTCACTGGACCCGTACAAATGGCAACCCTTGGGGGCGGTCACCGAACCCGTACACTTTGGCAACCCTTGGGGGCGGTCACCGGAACCCATCAAAATGCTCGGGGCGATCTCCACAACCTAATTGGAGACCTCGACGCTTGCCTGGAGCTTTACACCACAATGATTGAGCTCCGAACACCACCAACCATCTAGGGCGCCAAGGCACCTAAGAGGAACAAGCTCTAGGGTTCCCAAACACCCAAGAGTAATAAGCTTCTCAAACTTCACTTCCACGTATCACCATGGAGAACTCAAACCGATGCACCAAATGCAATGGCAAGGGCACACGGAGTGCCCAAGTCCTTCTCTCCCAAATCCCACCAAAGAAACTCATGCTAGGGAGGAAAATGAGAGGAAGAACGAAGAAGAACATGAAGAACTCCAAGATCTAGATCCAAGGGGTTCCCCTCACTTAGAGGAGAAAGTGATTGGTGGAAACGTGGATCTAGATCTCCTCTCTATTTTCCCTCAAGAACTAGCAAGAATCATAGGAGGGATTGAGAGTTAGCAAGCTCGAAGAAGGTCAACAATGGGGGAAGAACACGAGCTCAAAGGATGAGGTTCAATGGGGAAGAAGACCCCCTTTTATAGGTGGGGAAAAATCCAACCGTTATGCTCACAGCCCGCACAGAGCGGTAGTACCGCTCCAAGGAGCGGTACTACCGCTAGGGCGGTAGTACCCCTTTGAGAAACAACAGCGAGGAGGCAAAAGGCCAGTAGAACCGTCGGAGTGGTACTATCGCTCGTCCTCACAGTACTACTGCTCGACCTCACGGTACTACCACAAATGGTAGCGGTACGACTTCTTGCGAGCGGTACTAAAAAAAATACTTCCATGCCTATGTCCGCTGAGCAAAACACGAGATTTTGGTCTGGAGCGGTACTACCGCTCAGGAGCCACGGTAGTACCGCCCTGGAGCGGTACTACCGCTCAGGAGCCGCGGTAGTACCGCTCTGGAGCGGTAGTAAAAAATTATATCCGCTCTAGTCGCGGTAGTACCGCTGCAGCCTTTACCAAAATAGCCACAACTTTTGCAAACGGACACCGAATTCAATGAAACCAAGTTTGTTGGAAAGCTAACGACATGGGCTACCACAATTTTGATAGAAATATCAATAAGAAGCAAATGAGAAAAGGACCATAATAAAATGGTGAGAACCCTTCCTCGGATAAGACCAGTAAAACCACCAACATCGAAAACATCATAGAAGATGCATGCGAACTCGTTTTCGATGAACTCAAGCTTGTCATCAAGATGACCATAAGCTCTAAGACTCATGAAGAGAACCAAACAAGAACCAAGAAACATGATGCAAGGATGCAATGATTTGAGCTCTCTACTAATGATACGATCAAGCTACCAACTTGAGAGCCCCCCTTGATAGTACGGCAAACGGTCCTATAACCCGGTCTCCCAACTACCACCACGAGACCGGTAAAATAGAAAACCTATCAAGGGCAAACCTTTTCCTTGCACATGGTCCACTTGAGCTAGATGATGACGATCTTGACTCCCTCAAGTTGGACCACCTTTCTTGATTGCGTTGGCTCAATGAAGACTGGATGATTGCTCCTCCATAGTCCACTATGGGTGAGCCACTCTTCGGCACATCTTCACAAGTCCATTGACACCACAATGGATGGCAAGATTCAAGCACTTGATCTCTTCATGATGCTCCACTTGAACTTGATCTCTTCATGAAAATCACCACTTGATGTCATCCTTTCCATGGGTTGTATGATATCTTCCTCTTGACACAAGCCCATGGACACGTACCTAACCCCACATAGAACTCTCACATAGACCATGGGTTAGTACACAAAGTGCAATGGACAATGCTTACCATACCATGAGATCACTTGATCCCTCTCGGTACATCTTCTACGCTTTATGAGTTGATCAACTTGATTCACTCTTGCTTAGTCTTGATCAACCTTGAATCTTTCCAACTCTCTTCATTTGGATGATGTCTTGAAGGTAAACATGAATGATCACACAATCTTCTTCAAGACATGCTTGCAATAAGCTCAACACTCACATGCCAATCTTTGGATAATTCCTTAATAACACCTTGGTCAACTCATAAACTCCTTGAAACCAACACATGGACTTCAAGAAAAGCCTATGGACAAAACCTTCAAATATAACTCAAGGCAACCATTAGTCCATAGAGATTGTCATCAATTACCAAAACCAAACATGGGGGCACCGCATGTTCTTTCAACTGCGAAGAAAATGCGTTCATCTGCCATCCTCCTCATAGGGAACGTTTGCCACGTAAGTGACTAGCACCCTTGGTTTTCAACCGAGAGGTCTTGGGTTCGAGTCCCAGGAACTCTCAATTTTGTCCTCCTTCCTTCCTCACAAAAAAGGGAAAGAAAATCAAAGACTTGGGAAGGCGTACAGAACAAGCTAGTGTACCAGTAAAGAGACATTGCCGAGTTTTAGAAAAAAGAAAGACGTTCTCCTGTAGCTGGTTCGAATCCAAACCTAGACTATGACTATATATGGTGCTATGTTACTCTGCAAGTAATGAAACTGACATATCCAATGTTCGCTTCTCCTCTTCTCTACTTACTCTACCTAGCATCAGAAGCTCTGGCCGCAGCAACCATGTCCACTGGCTGCTCGTCCACCTGCTCTTCAGCAGGCAACAACCAGATATACACCAAGTCGCCACCCGTACCATCGCTTGTGGGTCTCATCACACCCCCGCCGGCACGCGCACCATAGTCGATTGCTCATCGCAACCCACTGCCGTTGGTGTGGTTCCACTGTTGCAAATCACGTAGAGTCATCCGTCGCGTCTCAACCACAATCCGCAACCCTGGCCGAGTCTTCTACAAATGCCCGAATCATGGGGTAATAATATGTTTAAGTGTTGTTCTGCTGCTTTCAGTTGCTAATTTTTTAATAGTTTGGTTGATGATCTTCCAATTTGATTCATGCAGAAAAGGGAAGATTCGTGTGATTTGTATTTCTGGGAAGTTGCTGATGTGGGGGAATGCAACTACGCTGATTATTTGGTTAGCCGAGGAATCCCAATACCAGCAGGTTGGGTTGTTGGACAAGTAACTGAAGGAACGACAGAAGAGGAAGATGCAGAGCAGAAGGTTAAAGATGCAGTTCCTCTGATCATGGCCAAGAAACAGCTGCTGAACGGCCTTGACAACAATGAGGAGATGAAAGAGCTTGTGAAGATAATGGGCAAAATCGATGTGCTCTGTAGGATGATTGTCTCTTTATTTGAAGTGTATGTAGCACTAGTGATGTATTCAGTGGCTACGACATGAGCACTTTGCTGAAACTAGTAATGAATGAAACATGTGTAGCAGGCTGGGCATAGTGTTGTGAACATCTAATGATTTCTATTAACAAAAATCAGGGGGTATCCCCTTTTGCTCATATAAATAAATAAATAGCAGAGGCCCTGTCGGGTCAGCTTTGTTCTCATTCAAAGACGTCGAGCAAATTGCAGTCCAACAACAAACTATGTCATCAAATTCAAGTTTCATAGCCAAATATGAGTACAACTAAACAACAATGTCATCATGTTTTAGGTGTCATACAATCACCAAACACAAATCAGCATACATAACAAGTGATGTTCTCACGACAAAATACTAAACAACATGTTCATCAGGTTTCAGTTGTCATAGCAAACACAAATTCACATAGTAGATAAAAAAACGTCTTCTGACAGGCAAATACGACAAAAGCAATGTAATCATCATCCGCAGCAGCAGCGTCAACATCTTCTCCATGTGTATCAGTCTGAATCATAATTCCCCATGGTGTCATCTTCTTCTTCGTCCTCAACGTCCTCGAACGTTGGCTTCTTCTTGATCAACTCTTGTATGTCCACAGCACGACAGGCAATCTTTTCGCCGGCGTCATTGACGTGATAGTTCCCAAAGATATTAGGAACATCTGTGTTATCTTGTACATCAGGAGCAGTGTAAGCATCATCTTGTTGTGCAACTTCATTAAACAAATTCCTCTGCTCAAACCTTTGCAATACTCTCCAGTCATCGCTATGTACAAATGTGTCTTCCAAGAAAAATATCTATGTTGCTTGATTTGCCAAAATAAAAGGCTCGTTGGTCTGGTACGCCGCCTTGACATTGATGGATTTGAAATAATCATCAGCTCTGGGTTTTGTGATCCTAGAAAACAGGTTATACCAACGACAGCACAATAGAACCACACACCGATGATCCTCGAAACTGGAGATATACTGCAACTGAACAATGTCTGTTATGTTAGCATACATTTCAGTTTTCTCTTTGTCATATGTATCCATGCTCATGATGGCACTGTTTTGTGTATTCTTGCCTTCGTCTCATGCAAGGGTGTTGTAGCGCACATATCCAACAATGCAAGATTCATAATGTCTTACCCGAGTATCAGGACCCATTTCTAGTGAGTAAAGGGCATCAACAACTGCCTGCCCATCCTCCCACATCTTCTTAACCTATGGTTAGAAAATAGACAAGCTGATCATCTTATGTACTCAATATATTAAAAAAACTGACAGTGCACTTCAAAAGCTTACATGGTTCTTGAACCATTTCGCAAATCCTGCCATAACCAGTTTGTCAATGTTTCTTGGATTTTGCGGCAGTAACTCCTCTTTGTAGATGCTGCACAACATAGTGATCGCGTCAAACATCTAAATATATAAGAATGTGATGCAAGTTTAGTAGATTATGATGTATAAGCTGCAGTACTGCACTTACTTGATATAAGGTAGTATCTCAGGACACTTATTCAACACATACTAAACCATTTTGTCCAAATCTTTAGGTTTGTCCTCTTGTCGACTCTTCCCTGTAACTCGAACAGAATAATCGAAAACATTGAGCCCGGGATTGTCTTCACCCACCTCTTTGCTAAGCTGATCAGCTGTTTCAATGTATTTTGAGCACAATGTCAACGCTTCTGTAGCAATGTAGGCCTTTGCAATGGAACCCTCGGGTCTAGCTCTGTTCCTAACATAGCCCTTGAAAGTGCCTAGCCGCCTTTCAATAGGGTACATCCAGCCATACTGTACTGGACCTCTAAGTAGTGCCTCATCAGGTAGATGAACAGCCAAATGCACCATCACATCAAAGAAGGCTAGAGGATATATCTTCTCAAGGTCGCATAGGATAGTTGGTATATTTTCTCTAAGACGCTCCAAAGCATCTATCCTGATATTTCTACAACAGAGTTCCCTGAAGAATTGTCCCAACTCTGCAATTGCTCTGTATAAGTTAGGGCGGCCTAATCCTCTAAGGATAACAGGTAAAACCCTTTGAAGTAGGACGTGGCAGTCATGAGTTTTCAACCCTTGTACCTTGTTTCCATATGCACTGACTCTCCTTTCAGGGTTGGAAGCAAATCCATGTGGGAATCTCACACGTGGCAGGACCTCGCAGAATTCTTTTCTTTTTACCTTGTCCAAGACGTACACAGCTGGTGCCATATCCCGTGGTTTACCTTCATCTTGCACCTGCATATCCTTTCTGATACCCAGGTATGTCAAATCAATCCTAGATTTTAAGGTATCTTTCGTCTTGCCTTCAATATGAAGGAGTGTGCCGATAATGCTGTCACATATATTTTTCTCGATGTGCATCACATCAAGATTATGCCGCAGATCCAAATCTTTCCAATACTCCAAGTCCCACAAAGTGGGCCTGCGGGTAAACAATAATCTTTCTTCTACCCTACCATGCTTCCTTTTCCCGCTACCATTACCAGGATGGTTTCCTGGTGTAATATGCCTTACCTTATCTAATTCCACTTGCAACTCATCAGCGGTGAGCCTCTTTGGCGCATCACGGTTTTCATGCTTTGCATTGAACACATGTCTTCGGTATTTTGTAGGATGCGGCTTGTCCTTGGCAAGGAAATGGTGGTGTCCAATGTAACATATCTTGCTAAGTATTGTGTATGACAGCGAACACATGCATTGTAACCATGTGTCGTTCGCCCTGACATAGTGCCCAAAGCCGGATAATCATGGATGCACCAAATTATAACAGCACGCAGAAAGAAATCAGCTGGTGGGCTGCTATATAGGTCTCGAGTGAGAACACCCTTCCATAGCTGTTGAAGTTCCTCCACAAGAGGCTCCATGAACAAATCAAAATCTTTTCCAGGACTTTTTGGACCTGGGATGCGCAAGGCCATCATGTAGTTTGATTCTTTGGTGTAGACATTTGGAGGCATGTTGTAAGGGATAACAAGCACTGGCCACATGCTATATGTGGCGCTCTGGTGGCCAAATGGGTTAAATCCATCTGAAGCTAAACCAAGTCTAATGTTTCTCGGGTCAGCAGCAAACTCTTTGTGTTTATCATTGAAGCTTTTCCACTCACTACCATGAGATGGATGGCTCATTACATTCTGATCTCTGTACTCCTGGTTCCTAGAATGCCACAGTACATCCTGTCTTGTTTCAGCATCATGAAACAACCTCTGCAATCTTGGTGTAATTGGAAAATGTCTCAGAACATTATGAGGAATCCTCTTCACAGCATCGCCATCTTTCCATCTTGATGATTTGCATTTCGGGCATTCACTTAAGTTGGCATAATCCTTCTGGAATAGAACACAATTATTCTTACAAACATGGATCATATCATATCCAATTCGAACTGCACGAAGGAAATTCTTCGTTTTACTGTAGGTGTGTGGCAGCTCAGACGCATTTGGGAAAGATTTGCGGAAAGCAGCCAACATCGCATCAAATGATTTGTTGGTCATCCGATCAGATGTCTTCACCTGAAGAAAGGTGACCATAGCTGAGAATACTGACAACTTATTTCCTGGGGTGACAGCAACGTTGCATTGTTCCAACATGTGGGCCCACCGTTTTTCTTCTGCAGGTGAAAGTTCACGGAATGCACGAGCATCTCGTAGCATTGTTTCATTGTTGGTCAAACTCACTGGCTCTGCCACCACCACCTCCTCCTCCTCTTCCACCTGAGCATCAGGCAGATCAATATGGTGATCTGCTGCTTCCACGTAGTCAATAACATTGACGTTCACAGCTTCACCATGATGAACCCACCTAGTATATGTGACCGACATCCCATACAAGTGTACATGATTTTGCACAGTTGACTGGGGTCTTGTAACTGAATTCATACAACTGCTACACGGGCAGAGCACATCTGATTTCGGACCACCGTACTCAGCTCTGATAAACTTCATGAAGTTTTCAACCCCCTCGACATATGCAGCGGAGAATCTTCGAGCAGAAGTTATCCAAGTCCTGTCCATCTGTTAGACATACATATTAGTTCTTCTACTAGATATTACAGGAAAAACGTACATGTTTTTTTTATGAAGTCCAGAAAAAAAATACCTAGGTCGATGTCTAAAGCTATGGCAAGATATTTGGACGAGCAGATCTAAGTAATGAAATATATGTAAAGCTAATTCAGCAAACAGATTTGAGTGCTAAATTATGGCAGGCTGTTTCAGCAGTCAATGAGGCCGAGCACACAACCATCAAACTATCGAAGGCCATCACAGCAACAAAGATCGAGTATAAAATGGTGTAGAGCTATTTCACCTAACAGATTGGCTACTAGACCATGGCAATCTACGTCACAATAAATATATGGCAGGATATTTTAGCAACTAATCGGCCTTGGCATGCCATCTCAGCTAAGCAGATTGAGTGCAGAATAGGGCAAGGAGGCTTCTTAAGAAGAGCATATTGACAGTAAACTACTTCGGCAAACAGTGAGATTAACAGCGTCTATCAGCTAACATTCAGCGCTACACCGACATGAACGGGGCCTCAGTCTAGAATGCGTGTACCGTGGGAGAAGCTGACCACCGTGCGTCTCCACACGAACATCGCCAGCGGTGGCGGCGCTGACCGCAGTGTGCCTCCACAAGAACGTATCCAAAGGTGGCGCCGCGGCTAGAGGACGGCAGTCTACAAGAGCGTACTGTGGGAGCGAGAGGATCGCCGTGCGTCCCCTCGATGAACCGCGGTGCCAACGTATCGGGGCGGCGGGGAGGGTGGCTTTGGCGGAG
>NC_041389.1:344491322-344584868 GCF_002162155.2 Triticum dicoccoides
GGTTTCTCCAAGTGCTGTCCCACGTGTCAGTGAAGAGGCAAGCCGAAGCGCGTTATGTTTGCGTGAGCCGTGTGCAGGACCGAACGTGTGTGGGGTGCAATGCGACCGCGACAGGAGTGCTGTGAGTGTACCGCCTTTGTTCCTTTTAAACTAGGTGCTTCGCCCCCTCAAAAAATAAAATTTGTTGCTTCACGCGATCCATCGATACTACTACTAGTAATCCAGTAATCCCGACTAAAACGGCGCGGCCGGCTCTTTTCCCGTGCGATATGCTGGGAGGTTGGCTTAGTTGGTTTTTTAGGACGAGTAATGCTACACCTACGTAATCCCAGTTACGTAATTAACATAATGTGAAACATGTGAGCTGTTGATTGTAGATTGGGGGGAGGGAGGGGCCCACCACCATGAAAATCAGGGGAGGAGAGAGAGAGGCAATTTACGTTAACCCTTTCGTAGGTTCCCGTAGATGTAGAAAGATGTGAAATGCGTGAATGTGTAGTGGACGTACTATTGGGAGCAATGCTACATCCACGTAATGGTTTACGTAAAGTTACGAACTGATGTGATGTGGGACTATTTGATTGGATTAAAGGAGAGGATTAGGCCCACCCCACCTGAGAATTAGGGGGGCATATATAGATAAGATGGAAAGTATACGTAGCAGCTACGTAGCCCTTTGTAAGTCTAGGATTAGGCTACTATTGGAGTGCCGAAGATAATTTGTGTATGTATAGACCCTACGTGTTTATTTTACTTCGCATGTTAGATTTGACTCGGTTTAATAAAAAGCAGAGTTGGTGATGATGGTGTGCCTGTCATCCTGCAATATAGGCCGTCCGATCTATATCTAACGGATAGGAAGGAAACTATGACAATTTACCCGCACTCCTCTCCACATTTGCAGATAAGGCTTTCCCTTGTTCATACTTTTCTCCCACAAGATCTTGATCTTCTGTGCAACGCACGAGCATCTTGCTAGTACTCCTACAATATGTATATTATTGTGAAAGTTCATATACACCGGCCGAGATTAATGCAAACACGGTAGATTTTCATTACATTTCGAACTTTTATAGGACAGAAAAATAAAATAAACCCGACCCTAAACCTATTCTACGGCAGCGACCGACGTCCTCCATCTGCGATCTCTATGTACGGGGGCGGGGTTCAAGACCCGTGAAGTGAAGGTGTGGTCTCCGAAGAGGAAGAGTAGAACACGGGATACAGATCGGCCAGTTGGCACACCATGCCCTGCCGCCTCCCATGCCCTACTCATCCTCGGAGGAGTCCCCGACCTCGGCGGTGCCGGACATTGGATGGAGACAAGTAGGACGTGTGGCTGACGGTGCTCCCGTCGTCGGCCGCTAGCGTGGCCACCGCTTGTGCGGTCGCGTCCGCGTCCGGCTCTGCCGCTATTGCATCGCGAGAGGCGACTTGAGCAAGGGCGGCGACCTCGAGCTTCATCCCCGAAGACAAGCTCTCCTGCAGAGCGTTCGCACTTGCGGTCATGGAGGATGTGGTGCCAGGTAGGAGGATGATGCGCTATGGTTTGGAGGTTAGCTGGGCGTTGCCGCTTTAAGTAGCGCATTCCGGTGAGGCCAAGCGTCCGGGTGCGTCATTAACTCGCCGGAGTTGGTTCCTCGGGCACCGAGCCTCTTAACGACGACATACAAACGGACGGCATGAATGCGGGCAGCTGGCGTCGGCTGGGAACGCACCACGCGACAGCGCGAGGGACGAGGGTTTTGGTGTGCCAGGGTAGTCAGCTGCGGTTGTGGCAACGTTGGAGATGCCCTTTGCTCACATGCGATCCCCGCATGTCATTGAAAAAGCAAGACGACCCGGCATGGTCTCAGGTCTAGAGGATGCAGTTGGCCGCGCTACACCACTCCGCGGACGCGTCACGGCGCCCCGTGCATCCTCGACGAGCCGGGTGTTGGGGTGTTTTTGGATTGTGGCCAAAGTGCACCTTACCAAAATTTTGGTCATGACCCAAAGATTGGTCTTTGTTTGGATGGTTGCCATTTTTTGGCATGCCAATGAACTCTAGCCAACTCTAGTTCATTTTTCTTGCCAATGTCGGCCAAATCATGGGCAACCAATACCTCAACCAAAATTTTGGTCATGACCCAAAGTTTGGTCTTTGTTTGGATGGTTGCCATTTCTTTGGCATGTCAATGAACTCTACCCAACTCTAGTTCATTTTTCTTGCCAATGTCGGCGAAATCATGGGCAACCAATACCTCAACCAAAATTTTGGCTACCCAATGCTTTGATGGGGCAACCTTGGGCACAAAACAAACATACCGTTGGTCGTGCCACGCACTAACGCCACCCTCGGCACACTGAAACCGGCCATGTCTAGCAACGATATGAGCGTGTCGCTTAGCGCGGTCGCCTGTCCAGAGGCGGTGCTGGAGTCGCGCCCCGTTGTTGGCCCCAACGACCCACATGAACGGTTGTCGGTGGCGAGGAGGTCGTTGGCCAGCTCCTCCATTGGACTAGTCTGCGCTACGTCGTCCCGACGGGTGTGCCCCACATGTCGGTTTCCCTGTTTTCCCGGCCATATTCGAGCGTCAGTGCTCCGCGTTGCGCATTAGGCCTTTCACTATGTAGGCCAAGCGAGACAACTTATTGTTTATTTGAGCCGTTCAAGTATAATCATGTGGTGTTTGCTTATTTCTCATTCCTCTCCAACCCTCTTCTCCATCGATCATGTCGCCCTCCAGTCGAGTCCATCCTCCCACATGCCTCATTTGAACATTCCGCCGAGTATCATTCGCATGTACCCACCCTAGTCCTCTTTCAATAGATCTCCGTACCCCGAGATGAAATCGAGAGGGAACGAGTGGGGGCACGTGATACCTAAGGCGGATTCAAAATTTTCAACCGGTGATCATAGCATCCGCAAATCATATATAAAGGGCATTCAATGTTCGTTTCGTTTTTGAACGTACAATATACTCCCTCCTATCCTTTCTAGTTTACATATAAGTTTTATGTGTAGTCAAAGTATCTCTACTTTGATAAAAAAGGTACCAACATTCAACAACGCCCAATCAATATTGTTAGATTCGTATGTACTCCTAGATTTGTACTCGAGATGGTTTCCAATTTGACTATTGACAAGATTAATAGTACATGAGATGTATAATGTGAAAATTATATCATTGGAAACTCCTTTCACATACGAAATTGATCGTATGCTTTGTGTAAGTTGCATGTCATATATTACTACTCTAACATTTGGTCAAAGTTAGCCTCGAAAAACGCATTAGACCCTATATGCTTTGTGTAAGTTGCATATCATATATTATTACTCTAACATTTGTGTAAGTTGCATGTCATATATTATTACTCTAACATTTGGTCAAAGTAGTATAGTGGAAGCGGATCCTCTGACATAGGTATCCCTGCCTTACCCTCCATTTCGGCCACTTACTGGTGGACCCCATGCTTGCTAGGCCCCGCATGTCAGTTACTCAATGGGTTCGGCCACGTCAGGGGATCCTCATCCATAGTATACTCCCTCTGTTTTTATTTACTCCGCATAAAATGGAGGGAGTGGTGGTATAATGAATGACGCGGGCGGGGGAGGGGGAGGGACGTCGGTTTGCTCTCAACTGCGGTCCCACAAGCGAGCGAAAATGCAAGACGAAGCGCATTCCATTCGGTGAGCAACATGGAGGGTCCAGCGTGCCGGGCTGCAACGCGAACGCGACAAGAGCGATGTACAGTCAAAACCGATTGACCAGTCGTCACCGGAACCACTATTCACACCAAAACCTTCGCTGCTCGGCCTACGCCAGCCACTTCCCTAAAACCACACCAAATCTCCAGCCCATTCCCCCACCTTTCGATCCCCTAGCCCGCATCAAGCATCCCCTAGTTCGCCGGAAAGCCATGGTGCACCGCAAGATCACTTACTACAAGATGCTGACGCCGGAGCGCCGCGCAGAGATCGCGGTGGCGGTCGGCGCCACAGACCTCCGTTCCCAAGCTCGCTTTGCGGCGGGCCAATCCCCGAGTTCTCTGAAGCCAAGCTACAAGGAGGAGGAAACCGATCCAATGTTCATGGCAGAGGTCGCGGCGTAGAAGGCCCCCGATGGGTATGAGACGATGGACGTCGACTTCGTGCAGGCGTCCGAGTCCCCCATGGTGCAGGCGGACTAGCGGTTCAACATGGCGATACTAAAGGAGGACCGGGAGGCAGAGGCTCAACTCGACGCGAAGAGTGGGCATGCCGCTGTCATCGAGGCTCTCCTGCAGGCGGAACCGGATGTCGTGGATGTGAACCGGTCAGCGGAGGCTCAACTTGAGGCGGAGCACGCGGATGCCGCTGCCATCGAGGCCCTCCTGCAGGCAGAACCGGACGTCCTGGACATGAACCGAGCGGCAGAGGCTCGACTCAACGCAGAGCGCACGAATGTCGCTCTCATCAATGCCCTCCTGCAGGCGGAACCGGACGTCCTGGACTTGAACCGGGCGGCGGAGGCTCGACTCGACACGGAGCGCGCGAATGCCGCTGCCATCGAGGCCCTCCTGCAGGCAGAACCGGACGTCCTCGACTTGAACCGGGCTGAGCTATCGTCTGTGCAGAGCGCCCGCACGCTCCGCTTGAACGAGTAGCTGGAGGCCGAGGACAACCACGGTGCGGAGACACACGTCGGCAACGATGGCTGGTTCGCACCGACAACCAAAGATGACGAGGCCGTCTCTTTACGCGAGCAGTGATAGTTTTTCTTTATGTTGTTGTTTTTATGGATCTTTTGTTGTGTGAAAACATATATTTGTTATGCAAGTCGCCTGACTTGGGTCAGTCTACCATTTCAGGCGGTTGGATGAATATCCTACGTCTCCTAACCCTTCTTTCCTTCTTCCTCACCTCTTCTTCTTCCCCAACAGACCACCACACGGGCCGTACGGATACTCCCCAACATGCGGTTGGATAAACATACTCTATGAACGAAAATTATGTGTCAGCGATAGGATGGCCGAGTTTGGTTTGTTCACATGCGACAACACGTGTTAGTGAGGGTGCGTTCCCTTGGTTGGGTTTGCGGCGTGCAAGAGCGACTGTGTGAGGGTGCGGTGCGACCGCGGCGTGCAGGAGCGACCGTGTGAGGGTGCGGTGCGACTGCGATAGGCGTGCACAAGTGTACCTCCTTCTCATTTTGAAAACTTTAGGCAAGCTTGGCAAAAATGTGTGGCGAAGTTTGGCAATGCAAGGCCTAGACCCAAACAGGATAAGTACGTATGTACTAGGAGTACTAGTGTTAAAAAAGAAAGGCGGGGTTTTCCTTCGTGGGATTTAATCGATACAAATCCTCATTTCACGTGTCAATTAATGCGTATTTTTTTCTCCAAAGACCAAAGAGCTGACCATCTCACTCCTCATCTCTTGATTAATGCAGCGCCATGCAAACCAACCTTCTCACTTCCGCATGCATGCAGGGGATATTAATGTCCTTGGTTGCTAACCCCATCAATTTTGCCTCGATTAGTGTTAGTGGCCCTTTGCAAATTGTAATTTTGATATACTGGCCTTGTGTACAAAAAAGAGGTAGTAACTATATTTGACTTCCTTCCCCATTGCGGTGACGTCGACGATTTTTTTTGTGGTTCGGCGAAGTGCGTTCGACGGAGAACACCATTGAGGGAGACCACGGTAAGTCGTTCACAAGTGTCGCCTGCAAGCCGAGACAACCGCCTTATTTGCATCCAGGAAGTCCTTTACTAGTACTACTAGGAGTACTAGTGTGGTGAGATGGTTTCTCGAAGAAGATGATGGAGAAGCGGAGTCAGCGAAGAGTGAAATGATGGTTTCTTCGTCCGTGCTTTTGTGATTTGACGCCTCACTGCTTTGTGATTTGTGATAGAAGGGACAGGGGAGTAGACTCTGTGCTCTATACTGTACTACATGCGTCCAAGCATGGGAGAAAGAGGAGAGACGTTGCATTTTTCTATTCCTTCAATCAATCAATCAGGGAGCTTCGGTTCCATCTTTTTGGCTTTGGCAACACCATCCACAATGGTTCCCAAAGCCAAAAGCTATTTTCACATTTGGCTACACATTGTGGATGCCCTTAACCGTACTTCTTGGTTTTTCTCCTGTGTGCTATCTATACAAATCTCAATTATATTGATCTAAAAAATTATAGAATCAATATTAGTTAAAAGGATGTGATTTTGCCGCGCGGATGGCGGGGGAGGTTTCTTATTTAAGCAATGCTACATCCACGAAATGGTTTATGTAAAGTTACAAACTGATGTGATGTGGGACTATTTGATTGGATTAAAGGAGAGGATTAGGCCCACCCCACCTGAAAATTAGGGGGGCATATATAGATTAGATGGAAAGTATACGTAGCAGCTATGTAGCCCTTTGTAAGTCTAGGATTAGGCTTCTTATTTTTGGAGGACGTTGTCCTGGCGGTTTGCTAACATGCGGTCCCACGTGTCAATGCTTTACCAAGCCGATCCGCATCCCACATGAGGCAGAACAACGGCAGAAGCAACATGTGGTTAAGTTGAAGAAGATGAGGGAGAAGCGGATTCAGCAACGAGTGAAATGATGGTTGCTTCGTCCCTCCAACTTCTTTTTTAGCATTATTACGTCGTCCCTCCAACTTAAGTACAGGAAAGGTGCAGCTTTGTGATTTGACGCCTCATTGCTCATTACTATGCCGGCGCCATGACTGGGGTGCTTCACCCTGGTTGCTCTGCACTGTATTCCAGTATGGCACGTGGACTCGGTAGCTTGATGTCCCACATGTCGGCGAAAGGGACTAGAAGATTTATGAAAGTGAGCACTCCACTCTTATGACGGAGGAGTAGACGACACGACGGCCCAGTGAACTGTCACTTGTACTGTATAGTACTATAGTTTTGCTATTTTGCATGATCCATCGATACAAACCCGATTAAACAGGAAAGGGCGGGATTTTTCCCGCACAGTAGATGATACTGGCCATACATTTCAAAGGCAATTTTAATGTATGCAAACTGAATAACTATAAGTAACAATATGATATCTAGTAAAACTAAAACCACATATGATTTATTGTGTTAGAGTGTAGTAGTAGTGCTGTATTGCATAGTTGTTAGATGTAACATGCGAGAACGTGTAGAGATGTAGTTTTGGAGGGCCTACAGGGAGAAAAGCGTAATACAGTCACCAAACTTCAGAATAAGCTGATTACGGTCACTATATACATTTTGCGGTGATTATACGGTCACTTGCTCACAGTTCAGCATCGGATTGCACTCTGTTGACCGGCCAAATAGTCTACGTGGCGCCATGTTGACTAGTTAAATTGACCATGTTCCTTATGGGTCCCACCTGTTAGTTCGCATAGGGAAAAGGTCATATAAACACAAATTTGTGCAGGCGCGACAAGGCTCCAACCCGTGCGCGGGAATCACCTGGTTGTGTATGTGTCTGTCAGGGCCTGATGTGTGCGCATGCACATGTAGGTTGAGCACTTGAGCGTGAGAGTGTGTCTTGGTCGTGTGGTGTACTGGTGTGTGCATGCATGCATGCATGTGTGCGTGTGAGTGTTGCGTGCGTGCGTGGCTGCGTGTGTACGTGTGAGTGTTGCGTGCGTGCGTGGGTGCACGTGTTTGTGAGAGTGTTGCATGGATGCAGTTCGTGTCCATGCGTGCGTGTGTGTATAATCACCACACCAGCTCCTGTGTGTTAAAACAGATGGCTTAGCATACCAATACAAGGCCACCGTGTCTACTGTGCCTGCGGTCATGACTTCGAACCACCGTCCAAATATTTTTTTGTCGTTTGTTTTCATTCTTACTAGCAAGATGCCCGTGCGTTGCACGTAACATCAAGATGCATTTTTATGACTTGTTTATCTTGTGAGAGAAAATGATGAATGAGGGAAGACCTTATTTGCAAATGTGGAGAGGTGTGTGGGTACCTTTTTGCAAAATTGCCATAGTTTCTTTCCTATCCGTCAGATATAAATCGGACGGCCATATTGCAGGATGGCAGGCACACCATCATCACCAACTCTGTTTTTTATAAGAGTGTATTTTATGTATTTTATAAGAGTGTAGATGTAGAGTAGATACAAGTTGACATGTGGGCATGATGGTAGTGAGATAATGTGATGCAACACTAGAGGTGCCACGTGGAGCGTTTAACTGGTCAACTAGTCATGTCATGAGCAAATACAGAGTTGTTCGGTGAGCCCGTGACTGTATAATAACCACTAAACGTAAATGGTGACCGTAATGAGTGGATTATGAAGTCCAATGTATGTATCGTGCTTTCGCTTCAAATACAATGATCGTCATTGCATATATCACGAGAGAAAGATGAAACATGCGTGAATTTTCTCGGGGCTTACTTTTAGAGGACCTGGAGATAGTTTTGTGTGCATACGTGAAAGGGGCGTACAGGGGGGGTATGTGATGGAGAGAGAGATGCTCTTCATTTCTCTTTATTATGACTAACTTTGTATATAGTATAAAAATATACAAATTCACAGTGCGGAATAAATATCATTGTGGGCACCATGCAATGCAAATTAGCGTTCGTACTCCTCCATATAACTTTGTAATGTTGTATATATGTAGAAACTCTAAAATAATTTTTTTGCCACACTTTATTCAAAAGGAATGTTGTATGTGAAATAAACGTGAAGAGAGGGCTTTTTAGATCAATGGGGTACGTGATGTAACATGTGTGAATGTGTAGTTGATGCATTTGGCGGGGCCTAGAGAGGTATGTGTGTGTATTACATATTCGAGAGAGGCATGGATAGAGGGGCCGGCGGGGGTGGGGGGCATGGGAGAGATATCACGAGAAATGAGAGTGGTCTAGAGAGAGAGAGAGACGAATATGACGTCACGACAAGAGATTCCATTCCCTTGAGTGTGTATATGCAAGGGGGGGAGGGAATAGAGGCACCAGGAGAAATTTTCTGTGTGTGTGGTGTTTGTGTTGGTATGTGTGGGTGTGAGAAGATAATGAGACGTGGGGGCAGAGGGTGTGTCACCGCGTGAGGTCCAGTGGGTCGAGGTGAGGCCCTTCGTTCGGTTCCGTCCTGCGCCACATTGGTCGGCCCGTGACGCATTTAGGAAGACCCATGGATGACTAGTCGTACAAGACAAAGATAGCAGAATCGTGAAGGACTCTGTGTCCACTGACAAAGCCGGCTAGGATTTGTAACCCTAGGTTCTCGGACTAAGGTAACCCCTTTATCTCTGATATTACTATTCATCCAACCTAACTTTAAGGGGCATCCTACAGAATGCTCTGCTAGAATCATACTCGTCGATTAGGAAGAGAAGTGTGAGACAATGCATGAGAGACATGCGTAAAGATAATGTGCGTACATGAGACACGTAGGCAGGTCCATGTATATAGAAAGGGTCGATGAGGATTGTGCGTGCGTATGTTTGCGAGAGGAAGAGTGCTTGTGATAAAGGTTAGTGAAAACAGTTGTAAATGGTTACAAGAGGGAGGGTTGGTTATATCTAGAGCATGTGTGCGAGAAAGACACCTCGGGAGATAGTGTGTGAGCATGTGTGAGAGACCACCGATGGAGAGTGAAACTACACGTAAAAGACTGCCCTACACATTGATTAAAGATATAAATTGTATCCAAATATTAGGATGGGATCATGATATTTGCAATTCGCGTAAGGAGCGGTCATTGATCCATCAGACATCTAGATTCTATCGAATTTGAGCATGTCTATGTTATTATTCGACACAATTGATCCACATAGTTAGTATTTTGAACTCCAAACAATGCATCGCTTTAGCAATCGAATATAAACGTGAGTATAGTTCATCTTGTGTGTGTAAAGCACATTATACATACGAAAGTTACATAATGGACATTATAAATAGCTACCTATGAACTAGCATACATTTGAATTCAACTTAAGGTGGTTTAAAAAAATCGAATTCTACATGAAGTCCATTCAATTATTTGAATTTGATATCATGGCATTTGTAAACCACACCTAAATTATGGGGGCACCAATCTTTGCTCTGATTTTGTACATAATAGCATATGTAGTCGTGTACAAAATAGATTCAAATTTAGCTCCTCCATTCCAAAATAATCATAGTTATAGGATTTTCAAGTGTCAAAATTTCAAAAATAAGTGGATAATTTAATGAGGTTTTCAAACATACAAGGTCAAATATAACGTTGTCTATTTAGGTCAATCCTCATAGTTCAAGAGTTCTCTAAACATGAATGCTTGTGTTTCAAAATTTCGAACGAAGCGCCAAAAGAGCCTCTACTCGCCCGAAACCGCGTGAGACCAATGTTTGGTAGTACAAGGAAATTAATTTTCTAATAACTCCGACCCGTGAAACCTACCGGCCCGACGTCCAAAGGTCTAAACTGGGGTAGGTTTGTAGCTTCATCTAGACGCCACGCAACCGCCTCCAAAAAACATTCATACACAATGGACGCCTAAGCACACATGCACGTGACCGAAATCACTCCCGCCACTATTTGGGACACCTGGGATTACCATCCTACCCCGACCCGCAGTAGGTCCGAAATTTAAGATGGGGGCAAAGTTTGTACTTTCCCCAAATTTCAAACAAGTGCGTCCCATCTTCTGTTCAAAAAAGCCAAAAACAAGCGCGTCCCAGACTGAAACATGTTTCCCCCTACCCGTCCGATTCCCCATTCATACTCCGTGGGCGCCAAAACTACCTCTCCACCAGCCGCGAAACCCCGGCGTCCTCCGTCCGCCACCCCATCCCACCCATCAACCGCTGCCCTCCTCCATCACGCCGGAGCCGGTACCCCGACATCGTCGTCCACCGCAACCTCAACCGCAACGCCCTCCACGACTAGTAGTTGAAGCCGACGCCGAGCCATCCATACCCGAGCCAGTTCAACCATGCTGTCCTGTGCCTCACCTCTGCCGCTCCAACTTCGCCACCCTCCACCGCATCGGAGTTGTTCCTGCTACGCCGTCCTTCACCGCCTCAGATCTGCTTCCCCTCCGCCGACATACGACCATGGCAACACAGTCAATAATTTGGCCATGGGTTCGTCCAAGCCTGCACCCTCCAGAACATCGGTTTCCCCGGTAAAAAGAAGAAGATTGGCGCGACATGTGGAGGTGACCACACCGGCAACCGAAAAAGGAACTCCTCTTTCCTTATTCGTGCAAATCTTACGTCTCTGCTTGCACGGTATTCATCCCACAGAAGACACTAGTTGACCGCTTCTTCTTGATACTAGATGTTCCTAGTAACTCGCGATGCACAAGGTTTCTCCTCATATACTATTTCACCTTAGCTAGAGGTCCGTCGCCCCCCTGAATTTCAATTTCTGGCCAGTTGATTCCCAATTAATGGAAGCATTCCCTGGCGTAACAGGCGCTAGTACGCCTATTACGCTGGGGAAGTAGCGCCTTAGTGTTTATCTTAGGGGCGTGTGCGGCCTAGAGCTACTGGCGCCCGATCTGGAGGTCAGCCGGGATTAAAGGGATGGCATGGGGGCGCTGCCAAGCACGGCGGTGGTGTGAGGTCGATGGGAGGGCGGGGCGGCGGAGGTAGGGGTCTGGGCCGGTGGTCGCGGGCGGTTCGAGAGAGATCGTCAACAGTGAATGGCGGGAGGTAGACGAAGGCCATCTGCCCGTTCCTTATAGATCGGACGGTTCATTAAAAAAATCGACTGACCTATTTATTTTCAGTCGACTGTTATCTTAGATATGACCACATGTGGTGGTGTGCTGGAGGAGTACCTGCATTTCCTGTGCTCATATATTACAAAATCATATGGAGTAGAATCTAATTTTGTTTGCCATGCAATGTTGTAGAGCTATCATATGTCTCCTGTCATTTATTTTTCAACCACCTGCTATCTGCTACTTTTACAATGCACTAGTTCTGCACACACTTCACCCATACTCTCACTATTGTGTTTTTATGCAAGGGTATTTCAGACTCTCCTGCCATGAGAGAAGCCGAAAATAAAAGAGAGAAGTCACTCAAGCTTCGTATGCGGGTAGGCAAGACATGTTACAGCGCTATAATGGGTGCAGTGTCAGCAGATGGAGACGGTAAACGTAGCTCTGGAGTTGATGACCTCGCTCACAATGAACCACCATCCCAGGTGCTTTGCTTTAACTTCGCGGTGTCATATGTGGTTGCATGTTCCATATGGTGTCTAGCTTGTATTCAGAAGGCCAAAGTCGGTAAGACAAGGAAAGATATTTTTTTACATGAACCACCATCCCGTGAGCACCAGAAGACAAATAGATAGTCAGGGCACTGGCCGAGCCAGTGACAAGCCCAGCAAAGATAGGCATCACCTGGAAGCCAACTAAAAAGCTGCGATGGTGGCGAAGTAGCCCGCCTCCCACCAGGCTCTCAGGTCCTAGATGATCATGCTCACCACTCTAGCCGGATGTCTAGCTTGTATTGCTTCCAATTTGGTTAAATTGCATCTGCTTAGCTTACACATTATACCTTTGAATATGACATGCCTTTCTGTTTTTGGTACATACTAGAACATCTGTGTATTAACCATGTTCTTACATCAAACTAATGTTCTTGTGTATCCCTCATTAATCACTTATGACGAGGTAGGCAGGCAAGGGGACTACTCCTCATTTAAAGAATGCAGCGTCAGCCTCCCGACATGATTCTCAAGAAACATAAATTCTAGATGAAGATAGTGAACGTAGCTCTATAGTTGATTACATCATTTCCCCTACACTAGCATCGCAGGTGCTTGCTCTAACTTGGCAGCATGATATGTGGTCGCATGCTGCATATGGTGTCTAGATTGTAATTCTTCCAATCTAGTTAAACTTCATGTGCTAGTCTGCTTAGCTTATACATTATACCCGTTAATGTGACATGCCTTCCTGTATTTAGTACATAGTACATCTGTCTATTAAGCATGTCCCTACATAAAACTATTGTTTTTTTTGTATCCCGCATCAATCAATATGACGAGACACCTTTAGTATATGCAGTGCGATATTAGTTGCATCCTTCATATGATTTATAGCATGCGCTGCTTCTAATTTGTTGAAATTCCATTTATGATGGGACGCTTTAACTTGGCAGAGTCATATTGGTTGCATCTTTCATGTGGTGTCTAGCTTGCATTGCTTCTTATTTGCTGGAATGGTTTCTGCTTAGTTTACACAAACAATTGTGAACATGCCGTTCCGTCCTGTTTTTCGTACATATTCCATCCTGGTATCATGTGTTTGCCTTACATCAAAGTAGTGATTGTTAGTATCATGCATGAATGAGTTCTTAAGAGAGAATTTTATTGCTTTTTCTTGTCGGTTTTACTTGACAATTCAAAATCAATAAAGCGGAAGTAAGTTAGCAAGGCAGCGGATAAAGGTGCTCCTTCCGAACGGAGGGCCTCTACAGTTTCTACTCCTCCACACCCCCAAGATGATTTCCAAGACAACACATGCATAGACACTCAACACAGCTGTGTTTATGATGAGCACGTCTCCCCTAGTGCAGCATCACCGGTGCTCCCTCTAACTTGGCACTGTTATATGTGGTTGCATGTTATGTGCGATGTCTAGCTTGTATTGCTTCTAATTTTGTTGAATTCCATCTGCTTACTTTACACATTATACTTGAATAAGACACATGTTCCTGTTTCTAGAACATACAATATCTGTCTATCACACCATGTTCTTACATCAAATTACTACTGTTGTGTAACCTGCAACAATCACTTATCATAAGACACGTTTGACTTCGGAGTGTGATATAGGTTACATCTCACATTTTTTTCTAGCTTGTACTACTAATTTGTTGAAATGGCACTTATGATGAGACAGTTTTAACTTGGTAGAGTGATCTTCGTTGCATCTTTCATATGGTGTTTAGCTTTCATTGCTTCTAATTTGTTGAAATGCCTTCTCCTTAGTTTACACATCATAAGCTGTGAATATGCAATGCTGTGAATATGCAATGGCACTAATGACAAGAGATCTCTAACATGGTAGTGTGATGTTGTTCGCATCTTGCATATGATTTATTTCTTGTACTGCTTCACATTTGTTTAAACGCCATTTATGATGAGACACTGTTAACTTGGCAGAGTGATATTTGTAGCATCTTTCATATGGTGTCTACCTTCCATTGCATTGCTTCTAATTTGGTGAAATGTCTTCTTCTTAGTTTACACATCATAGTTCCGGTTATCTCTTCCGTCCTATTTTTCATACATATTACATCCTCCTATCATGTGGTTGTCTAACATCAAAGTTCAGTTCGTCTGCATCATGCATCAATTTGTTCTAAAGAACTAAATTTTTATTCGTTTTTCTTGTCGGCTTGACTTAACATGGCACAGAGAAAGAGGAAGAAACGCAGAATGGCAGGGAATGAGAAGCGGATGAATCCTGCAGATTTTGCTGGTACTGATGGTGCAATAGAAGTTCAAAGTCCAGCGGAAAATTCTACAAACACGGCATCCCATGCTACACGAGTTGCAAAAAAAGCCAAACAGAAACAAATAGCTGCCACCAAACAAGCAGAGACAGCCCTAGTTCTTGCAACACCTACCACAGTACTACCAGCTGCACGATTTACTCGTGCGTCAACTGAGCTAGCAGCACGTTCCCAAGCTCCCTTGCCACCTGACACTACTTCCCAAGCACTCTTGACACAAGACGAGTTGGCAATATCAGATGAACCTTGTGAGCTTCAACAACAAGAAGGTAGTTGCTGGAGTCAAGTTATAGTTGCATGCTTATTTATATGTAGTCTCATAGTTTGATGTACACTAACACTTCCTATGTTTGTTGTTGGACTAGAACCTAGGCGCAAGAGGAAACAAACATCAGGGATAATGCTTCATATGTTAACTAAATCTAGAGGAGGAAGAATGGAGATCCGTTTTGAGGCAGGTTTAAAAAGGCCACATGATGCTACAGAGTCAGCCAAGTTAGTATCAGAGGCAGCGGTTTCCGTTAGGTGTCATGTACGTATCCTACCAACATGGATTCAGTACAGGAATGACAAAGACGAAACCCAGTTCAACACCTTCCTCGACCATTTATCTGTAAGTATGGTTATGTATGGAAACTAGTAATATCGTCTTGCTCTGTCCCATACTTTCTAGGTTGCTGATAATGAGACTCCCATAGTTTTCAACAGATGAGGTTCAAGTTGGATAGCCAAGATGATGCAACCAGACAAGCTTGCACCCATGTTTTCAAATCTGGTCTGTGACAGTATCGGTATAACTTGAGGAAAACTCACTTTGAAGGCAAGGCTAACAGTGAACTTTCCCAAACATCTCCAGTGGAAAATATATCGGATGAAGACTGGAGGGGCCTTGTTAAACACTGGTCTGATCCGAAGCATCAGGTACATTATATATATGTGATCAGATCACATGTTGAAGTCCTATTTATGCATGTGCCACACAAATCTATCTTCTTGTAGGTGAACTGTTCAAAGAACAAGGCCAACCGTACGAAAGTGAAATTCCAACAGACGACAGGATCTCGTAGCTATATTGCACACTGCGAGGCTCTTGTAATTAGATGTTGTTTCACTCTTTTCGCTGTACCATATTATCAGATCTATATTGACTTGTTCGAAATGCAGAGGAAAGCCCGCAAGGACCAAAAAGTACCTGAACCAAATGCTGTGGAAATCTTCAAGGACTGTCACACCAGCAAGAAGAAGGGCATGACTACACTAGTCAAAGCCGCTGTTGTAAGTCCTTAATCCTCATGCCTTTTAACTACTATTACTCTGACTTGTCATGGTTTGCAGACAATGTCTATTACTCTTTTCAATTTTATACACAATTGTCTTAGCGTATCATTGCACCCTACAAGGTTTAAAAGAGAGGAGTGATGTTCCTTTGATCTTGACCCATAATCTAGTTCCCTGCTGGGCTTGCCCACACAATGTTACAATTGCCTGTTTGTCTGTTCTCAGTTGGCTTGTGATATGAATGATGTCATACTATGCTTACCGTATTATAAACTTCATCTCTTTATCCTTAGCCCTCAATACAATGTGAAGAAATAGACAATACATTAGCGATGGTACATGGTCATATGTTTGGAACCTGGTTTTATTATGTACTTTGCAATAAAATACAACTAATATTTTACATGGGTTCACCAGAATAAGTTCTGTATATAGACCAAAGCTATTTTGTTTAGTTTTGCTGCCTCCTTAATATCTTCTGTTCTGGTACTACTAATGTAAAACCTCAACTTTTCAGCGAGCTATGGAAAAAATGGTGGAACCGCCACCTTCCGAAGGTGGCGATGCAACTATAACCGCAATGTCAGCTCTTGCTGCAGTGGGTCCGTACCTGTCCACTAACAGTGCAAAAGCATGTTCCTGTGTAATACTGGGTTGGTTGTTAAGGCAATATCGTCCAAACTGCCTCATGATCAAGATATGCAATCTCAAAGCAATGTTGTATCTGTGCTCCAGACAGAAGTCCATTCCCTAACAGTGTCCCTTTGTGAAACAAGGAGAAACATTGCTCAATGTCGTCAAGATATGCATGGTTTTGAAACCAGACTATCAGACATTTGCTATGTTGTTCAGGAGCCTAGGGGAAATGAAGGCGAGGGTTATGGTGCTCCATCGGACAATACATCTTGAAAACGTACCAGTCAGGTCAAATGAACTGAGCTTCTGAACTTCTGGTGGTGCATTTATCTGCTAGACTGTTAAGTTTTATGCCAACCTTCCTTTTGTTATATAGTTGTAATTTGTTTTGGTGCGATACAAAATTTATTCTTAACATGCAGCCACCGGCTGAAGAAAACAACAAGCCATTTTTGTATAGGGTAGGGTGTTCCCTATATTTGCACTGGTGGCGATCTTTGATGCCGAGTGGATGTAATCTGTGCAATCGCGTTAATAGCCTAGCGTTAGTTTCGGCCTTATTTATTTCCTAGTCTTCTTTTTCCTTGGGTTGCTAGTGGCCGTAACTACCATGGGCCATATACGGGCCGTAGGATCCATGGGTCTCCTACGGGCCGTCGATAAATGGGCCTGTAATCGGTGGGCCTCAGGCCGTCGATAAATGGGCCTGTAATCGGTGGGCCTCAGACCGTCGGATAAATGGGTCTACATGGGCCATAATCGGGCATAATTGGTATTGGCCCAACACGGTAACGGGCCGTTAACAGGCCGTAGGACTGCAAAGGCTTAATTCTATCACAGGCATAATGGGTCGTTAATGGGCCAGAATATAGGATGGGCTGGAAACGGCACAACGGGTTAACAGGCCAGAAATGGGCCGACTCTTGCCATGGGCCGAATTTGGCCCATTAGGGTAACATGCCAGTAACGGGCTGACTCTTGCCATGGGTCAAATTTAGCCCATTAGGGGAACAGGCCAGTAACGGGCCGACTCTTGCCATGGGCCGAATTTGGCCCATTAGGGGAACAGGCCAGTAATGGGCCGGAAGTAATCGAGGGCCGAAAAGGAGCCCAAGAACGTATGGGCCGTCGATAGGCCGAAAGCTAACACGGGCTGGAAACAGCCCATGTAAATCACGGGCCGTTAACGGGTACAAAGAAAATTACTGTTCATTATGGGCTAGAGTCACCGTGGGTCTGTAAAGGGCAGAAAGATACGAAGGCCTCATATGGGCCGAAAGACGCTGTGGGCCATACATGGGCCGAAAGTGAAATGGGCTGGTGTTATATTCGACGGCCCACATGACGTTGTTGGGCCGATTTCCTTTAGGTCCTAACGGGCCGTAAAATGGGCTATTTGCGAAGAGACCGTTAACAGGCTTTTCATGGGCCAGCCTGTTAACTTTTTACCAAGTCGCCGGCTTTGTAAGCTAAATGGGCCAGTGGTGGGACATGGCACGTGTCGACATATCATAGGCGCCTATCTTACCCACTAACGAGCTGACACATGTTTCGTCCGACCAATAAGAATTTTACACGTGGAAATTTCCCATTGGTCGGGGCTGTTAACGGGTTATCGGATCCAAAACCCGACCCGATAGCTTAACGGCGTTCCGTTACAGTGGATGCCACGTGTCGGTCACCCTTGACGAAAGCACTTCTGTGATGCGCGATTTATCGTCATGGAAGTGGACACTTCCGTGATGATAATTTTGGTAATGTCATGGAACACTTCTACGACAGCACAGGTATGACTATCTTGATTCTGTTATAAAATCGTCATGGATGTACATGCATGACAAAAAACGCGACCTACTGTGACAAACACGTATCATCACGGAAGTGTATTTTTTTGTAGTGCATAAGATAACCATCTTTGATATAATATTGTTCCCAAGAAGTATGCATCACACATTAGCATAAGGAGTAGCAAAAGTCACATCACGCTCATACAAATCTTTGATATGATCAAATCCATCTACATTCAATTCAAGTTGAGTAAGTAACATGCATTTGCGGGAAAGGGCATCCGCCACAACATTTCCTTTGCCCTTAATGTACCTGATCACATAGGGAAAAGATTCAATGAATTCACTCCATTTAGCATGCCGTTTATTCAACTTGGTTTGACCTTTAAGGTATTTAAGTGTTTCATGATCGCTATGTATGACAAACTCATGCGGTCTAAGGTAATGCTCCCAAACATGCAACACATGCACTAAAGCATACAATTCTTTGTCATAGATGGGGTAATTGAGTTGAGCACCAGACAGTTTTGCACTAAAATATGCAATAGCTCATTTTTCTTGCATCAAAACTCCACCAATTCCGGTACCACTTGCATCGCAATGAACCTCAAAAGTTTTGTCAAAGTTGGGTAAAGCAAGAATCGGAGCATGAGTAAGCAAGGATTTGAGCTCATCAAAAGCGGTAGATTGCAAAGGTCCCCAAACAAAAGGAGCCTTTTTCTTACTCAAGGCATGCAAAGGTGCGGCGATGGTGCTAAAATCTTTCACAAAGCGACGATAGAAACCCGCATGGCCAAGAAAGCTACACACTTGTTGAAAATTAGTGGGTTGGGGCCAAGTTTTAATTGCTTCAATTTTAGATTCATCAACATGGACACCCTTGGAGGAAACAACGAAACCCAAGAAAACAAGTTTGTCAACACCAAACGTGCACTTTTTCATGTTGGCATAAAGACGTTCCTTCCGAAGAGTTTGCAAAACAGCCCTAACATGATTTAGATGATCTTTCATGGATTTTCTAAAAACAAGGATGTCATCGAAGTAGACCATAATAAACACTCCAATGTAAGGACGAAGCACAAAATACATAAGACGCATGAAAGTACCGGGAGCTTCCAATAAACTGTTGGGGAACGTAGCAGAAATTCAAAAATTTTCCTACGAATCACCAAGATCTATCTATGGAGAGACCAGCAACGAGTAGAAAGGAGAGTGCATCTACATACCCTTGTAGATCGCTAAGCGGAAGCGTTCAAGTGAACGGGGTTGATGGAGTCGTACTCGTCGTGATTCAGATCACCGATGATCCTAGTGCCGAACGGACGGCACCTCCGCGTTCAACACACGTACAGCCCGGTGACGTCTCCCACGCCTTGATCCAGCAAGGAGAGAGGGAGAGGTTGAGGAAGACTCCATCCAACAGCAGCACAATGGCGTGGTGGTGGTGGAGGAGCGTGGCAATCCTGCAGGGCTTCGCCAAGCACCTACGGGAGAGGAGATGTGTCACGGGAGGGAGAGGGAGGCAACCAAAGGCCTTAGGTATGATTGCTCCTCCTTTTCCCCACTATATATAGGGCCAAGGGAGAGGGGAAGGGCGCAGCCTTGCCCCCTCCTCCAAGGAAGGGGTGCGGCTAAGGATGGGGAGGAGTCCATCCTCCCCAAGGCACCTCGGAGGTGCCTTCCCCCTTTAGGACTCTTCCCTCTCCAAGTTTCCTTGCGCATGGGCCTCTTGGGGCTGGTGCCCTTGGCCCATGTAGGCCAAGGCGCACCCCCTACAGCCCATGTGGCCCCCCGGGGCAGGTGGCCCCACCCGGTGGGCCCCCGGGACCCTTCCGGTGGTCCCGGTACAATACCGATGACCCCGAAACTTGTCCCGATTGCCGAAACAGGACTTCCTATATATAAATCTTTACCTCCGGACCATTCCGGAACTCCTCGTGACGTCCGGGATCTCATCCGGGACTCCGAACAACATTCGGTAACCACATACAAGCTTCCTTTATAACCCTAGCGTCATCGAACCTGAAGTGTGTAGACCCTACGGGTTCGGGAGACATGCAGACATGACCGAGACGTTCTCCGGTCAATAACCAACAGCGGGATCTGGATACCCATGTTGGCTCCCACATGTTCCACGATGATCTCATCGGATGAACCACGATGTCAAGGACTCAATCGATCCCGTATACAATTCCCTTTGTCTAGCGGTATTTTACTTGCCCGAGATTCGATCGTCGGTATACCGATACCTTGTTCAATCTCGTTACCGGCAAGTCACTTTACTCGTTCCGTAACACATCATCCCGTGATCAACTCCTTGGTCACATTGCGCATATGATGATGTCCTACCGAGTGGGCCCAGAGATACCTCTCCGTTTACACGGAGTGACAAATCCCAGTCTCGATCCGCATAAAACAATAGATACTTTCGGAGATACCTGTAGTGCACCTTTATAGTCACCCAGTTACGTTGTGACATTTGATACACCCAAAGCACTCCTACGGTATCCAGGAGTTACACGATCTCATGGTCAAAGGAAGAGATACTTGACATTGGCAAAGCTCTAGCAAACGAACTACACGATCTTTGTGCTATGCTTAGGATTGGGTCTTGTCCATCACATCATTCTCCTAATGATGTGATCCCGTTATCAACGACATCTAATGTCCATAGCCAGGAAACCATGACTATCTGTTGATCACAACGAGCTAGTCAACTAGAGGCTCACTAGGGACATATTGTGGTCTATGTATTCACGCGTGTATTACGATTTCCGGATAATACAGTTATAGCATGAATAAAAGACTATTATCATGAACAAAGAAATATAATAATAACTTATTTATTATTGCCTCTAGGGCATATTTCCAACAGTCTCCCACTTGCACTAGAGTCAATAATCTAGTTCACATCGCCATGTGATTAACACTCATAGGTCACATCGCCATGTGACTAATACCCAAGAGTTTACTAGAGTCAGTAGTCTAGTTCACATCACTATGTGATTAACACTCAATGAGTTTTATGTTTGATCATGTTGCTTGTGAGAGAGGTTTTAGTCAACGGGTCTGAACCTTTCAGATCCGTGTGTGCTTTACAAATCTCTATGTCATCTCCTAGATGCAGCTACCACGCTCTATTTGGAGCTATTCCAAACAACTGTTCTACTTGGAGCTATTCTAAATTGTTGCTCCATTATACGTATCCGGTATCTCTACTCAGAGCTATCCGGATAGGTGTTAAGCTTGCATCGACGTAACCCTTTACGACGAACTCTTTTACCACCTCCATAATCGAGAAAATTCCTTAGTCCACTAATTTCTAAGGATAACTTTGACCGCTGTCCTGTGATCCATTCTTGGATCACTCTTGTACCCCTTGACTGACTCATGGCAAGGCACACTTCAGGTGCGGTACTCAGCATGGCATATTGTAGAGCCTATGTCTTAAGCATAGGGGACGACCTTCGTCCTTTCTCTCTATTCTGCCGAGGTCGAGCTTTAAGTCTTAACTTCGTACCTTACAACTCAGGCAAGAACTCCTTCTTTGACTGGTCCATCTTGAACACCTTCAAGATCATGTCAAGGTATGTGCTCATTTGAAAGTACCATTAAGCGTTTTGATCTATCCTTATAGATCTTGATGCTCAATGCTCAAGTAGCTTAATCCAGGTTTTCTATTGAAAAACACATTTCAAATATCCTTATATGCTTTCCAGAAATTCTACATCATTTCTGATCATCAATATGTCAACAAATATACTCATCAGAAATTCTATAGTGCTCCCACTCACTTCTTTGGAAATACAAGTTTCTTATTAAACTTTGTATAAATCCAAAATCTTTGATCATCTCATCAAAGCGTACATTCCAACTCCGAGATGCTTACTCCAGTCCTTAAAAGGATCGCTGGAGCTTTGCATACTTATTAGCATCTTTCGGGATTGACAAAACCTTCTGATTGTATTACATACAACCTTTCCTTACGAAAACTGGTAAGGAAACTCGTTTTGACATCCGTCTGCCAGATTTCATAAATGCAGCTAATGCTAACATGATTCCGACGGACTTAAGCATCGCTACGGATGAGAAAATCTCATCGTAGTCAACTCCTTGAACTTGTGAAAAACTCTTCGCCACAAGTCGAGCTTCATGGATGGTGACATTTCCATCCACGTCCGTCTTCTTCTTAAAAGATCCATTTATCTTAATGGCTTGCCGATCATTGGGCAAGTCCACCAAAGTCCATGGATCCGTTCTTGGATTTTATGGCCTCGAGCCATTTATTGGAATCCGGGCCCACCATCGCTTCTCCATAGCTCGTAGGTTCATTGTTGTCCAGCAACATGACTTTCAAGACAGGATTACGTACCACTCTGAAGTAGTACGCATCCTTGTCATCCCACGAGGTTTGGTAGTGACTTGATCCGAAGTTTCATGATCAATATCATAAGCTTCCACTTCAATTGGTGTAGGTGCCACAGGAACAATTTCCTGTGCCCTGATACACACTGGTTGAAGTGATGGTTCAATAACCCTATCAAGTCTCCACCATCCTCCCACTCAATTCTTTCGAGAGAAACTTTTCCTCGAGAAAGGACCCGATTCTAGAAACAATCCCTTATTGCTTTCGAATCTGAGACAGGAGGTATACCCAACTGTTTTGGGTGTCCTATGAAGATGCATTTATCCGCTTTGGGTTTGAGCTTATCAGCCTGAAACTTTTTCACATAAGCGTCGCAGCCCCAAACTTTTAAGAAACGACAACTTAGGTTTCTCTAAACCATAATTCATACGGTGTCATCTCATCGGAATTACGTGGTGCCCTATTTAAAGTGAATGTGGTTGTCTCTAATGCCTAACCCATGAACGATAGTGGTAATTCGATAAGAGACATTATGGTACGCACCATATCCAATAGGGTGCTACTATGATGTTCGGACACACCATCACACTATGGTGTTCCAGGCGGTATTAATTGCGAAACAATTTCCACAATGTCTTAATTGTGTGCCAAAACTCGTAACTCAGATATTCATCTGTATGATCACATCATAGACATTTTATCCTCTTGTCACAATGATCTTCTACTTCACTCTGAAATTACTTGAACCATTCAATAATTCAGACTTGTGTTTCATCAAGTAAATATTCTCAACATCTACTCGAATCATCTGTGAAGTAAGAACATAACGATATTCACTGCATGCCTTAGCACTCATTGGACTGCATACATCAAAATGTGTTGCTTCCAACAAGTTGCTATCTTGTTCCATTTTACTGAAACCGAGGCTTTTCAGTCATCTTGCCTATGTGGTATGATTTGCATATCTCAAGTGATCCAAAATCAAGTGAGTCCGAACGGTCCATTTGCATGGAGTTTCTTCATGCATATATACCAATAGACATGGTTCGCATGTCTCAAACTTTTCAAAAACGAGTGAGTCCAAAGATCCATCAACATGGAGCTTCTTCATGCGTTTTATACCATTATGACTTACATGGCAGTGCCACAAGTAAGTGGTAGTATCATTTCTATCTTATATCTTTTGGCATGAAAATGTGTATCACTACGATCGAGATTCAATAAACCATTTAGGTTTAATACTAATCTTGATGGTAGAGGGAGCGTGCGATGTTTGATCACATCAAACTTGGAAACACTTCCAACATATATCGTTAGCTCACCTTTAGCTAGTCTCCGTTTATTCCGTAGCTTTTATTTCGAGTTACTAACACTTAGCAACCGAACCGGTATCCAATACCCTGGTGCTACTAGGAGTACCAGTAAAGTACACATTAACATAATGTATATCCAATATACTTCTATCGACTTTGCCAGCCTTCTCATCTACCAAGTATCTAGGGTAATTCTGCTCTAGTGACTGTTCCCCTTATTACAGAAGCACTTAGTCTCGGGTTTGGGTTCAACCTTGGGTTTCTTCATTGGTGCAGCAACTGATTTGCCGTTTCATGAAGTATCCCTTTGTTCCCTTGCCCTTCTTGAAACTAGTGGTTTCATCAACCATCAACAATTGATGCTCCTTCTTGATTTCTACTTTCGCGATGTCAAACAACACGAATACCTCAAGGATCATCATCTCTATCCTTGATATGTTATAGTTCATCACGAAGCTCTAGAGCCTTGGTGGCAATGACTTTTGGGGAACGTCACTATCTCATCTGGAAGATCAACTCCCACTCGATTCAAGTGATTGTTGCACTCAGACAATTTGAGCACAAGCTCAACGATTGAGCTTTTCTCCCTTAGTTTGCAGGCTAAGAAAATCGTCAGAGGTCTTATACCTCTTGACATGGGCACGAGCCTGACATCCCAATTTCAGCCCTCAAAACATCTCATATGTTTCGCGATGTTTCAAAAACATCTTTGGTGCCTCAATTCTAAACCATTTAACTGAACTATCATGTAGTTATCAAAACGTGTATGTCCGATGTTCGCAACATCCACAAACGACGTTTGGGGTTCAGCACACTAAGCGGTGCATTAAGGACATAAGCTTTCTACTGTCCGCATAATTGCTACTTTCAACTTTCAACTATATTTTCTCTAGGAACATATCTAAAACAGTAGAACTATAGCGTGAGCTACGACATAATTTGCAAAAGGTCTTTTGACTATGTTCAGGATAATTAAGTTCATCTTATGAACTCCCACTTAGATAGACATCCCTCTGGTCATCTAAGTGATCACATGATCCGAGTCAACTAGGCCGTGTCCGATCATCACGTGAGACGGACTAGTCATCATCGGTGAACATCTTCATGTTGATCGTATCTGCTATACGACTCATGCTCGACCTTTCGGTCTCCGTGTTCCGAGGCCATGTCTGCACATGCTAGGCTCGTCAAGTTAACCCTAAGTGTTTTCGCTGTGTAAAACTGTCTTACACCCGTTGTATGTGAACGTAAGAATCCATCACACCCGATCATCACGTGGTGCTTAGAAGCGACGAACTATAGCAACGGTGCACAGTTAGGGGAGAACACTTCTTGAAATTGTTGTAAGGGATCATCTTATTTACTACCGTCGTTCTAAGCAAACAAGATGCATAAACATAATAAACATCACATGCAATTATATAGTTGTGACATGATATGGCCAATATCATATAGCTCCATTGATCTCCATCTTCGGGGCTCCATGATCATCTTGTCACCGGCATGACACCATGATCTCCATCATCATGATCTCCATCATCGTGTCTTCATGAAGTTGTCACGCCAACGACTACTTCTACTTCTATGGCTAACGCGTTTAGCAATAAAGTAAAGTAAGTTACATGGCGTTCTTCAATGACACGCAGGTCATACAAAAAATAAAGACAACTCCTATGGCTCCTGCCGGTTGTCATACTCATCGACATGCAAGTCGTGAATCCTATTACAAGAACATGATCAATCTCATACATCACATATATCATTCATCACATCCTTTTGGCCATATCACATCACAAAGCATACCCTGCAAAAACAAGTTAGACGTCCTCTAATTGTTGTTGCATGTTTTACGTGGCTGCTATGGGTTTCTAGCAAGAATGTTTCTTACCTACGCAAGACCACAACGTGATATGCCAATTGCTATTTACCCTTCATAAGGACCCTTTTCATCGAATCCGTTCCGACTAAAGTGGGAGAGACTGGCACCCGCTAGCCACCTTATGCACCAAGTGCATGTCAATCGGTGGAACCTGTCTCACGTAAGAGTACGTGTAAGGTCGGTCCGGGCCGCTTCATCCCACAATACCGTCGAAACAAGATTGGACTAGTAACGGTAAGAATATTGAACAACATCAACGCCCACAACTACTTTGTGTTCTACTCGTGCAAAGAATCTACGCAATAAACCTGGCTCTGATACCACTGTTGGGGAACGTAGCAGAAATTCAAAAATTTTCCTACGAATCACCAAGATCTATCTATGAAGAGACCAGCAACGAGTAGAAAGGAGAGTGCATCTACATACCCTTGTAGATCGCTAAGCGGAAGCGTTCAAGTGAACGGGGTTGATGGAGTCGTACTCGTCGTGATTCAGATCACCGATGATCCTAGTGCCGAACGGACGGCACCTCCGCGTTCAACACACGTACAGCCCGGTGACGTCTCCCACGCCTTGATCCAGCAAGGAGAGAGGGAGAGGTTGAGGAAGACTCCATCCAACAGCAGCACAACGGCGTGGTGGTGGTGGAGGAGCGTGGCAATCCTGCAGGGCTTCGCCAAGCACCTACGGGAGAGGAGATGTGTCACGGGAGGGAGAGGGAGGCAACCAAATGCCTTAGGTATGATTGCTCCTCCTTTTCCCCACTATATATAGGGCCAAGGGAGAGGGGAAGGGCGCAGCCTTGCCCCCTCCTCCAAGGAAGGGGTGCGGCTAAGGATGGGGAGGAGTCCATCCTCCCCAAGGCACCTCGGAGGTGCCTTCCCCCTTTAGGACTCTTCCCTCTCCAAGTTTCCTTGCGCATGGGCCTCTTGGGGCTGGTGCCCTTGGCCCATGTAGGCCAAGGCGCACCCCCTACAGCCCATGTGGCCCCCCGGGGCAGGTGGCCCCACCCGGTGGGCCCCCGGGACCCTTCCGGTGGTCCCGGTACAATACCGATGACCCCGAAACTTGTCCCGATGGCCGAAACAGGACTTCCTATATATAAATCTTTACCTCCGGACCATTCCGGAACTCCTCGTGACGTCCAGGATCTCATCCGGGACTCCGAACAACATTCGGTAACCACATACAAGCTTCCTTTATAACCCTAGCGTCATCGAACCTTAAGTGTGTAGACCCTACGGGTTCGGGAGACATGCAGACATGACCGAGACGTTCTCCAGTCAATAACCAACAGCGGGATCTGGATACCCATGTTGGCTCCCACATGTTCCACGATGATCTCATCGAATGAACCACGATGTCAAGGACTTAATCAATCCCGTATACAATTCCCTTTGTCTAGCGGTATTTTACTTGCCCGAGATTCGATCGTCGGTATCCAATACCTTGTTCAATCTCGTTATCGGCAAGTCACTTTACTCGTTCCGTAACACATCATCCCGTGATCAAATCCTTGGTCACATTGCGCATATGATGATGTCCTACCGAGTGGGCCCAGAGATACCTCTCCGTTTACACGGAGTGACAAATCCCAGTCTCAATCCGCATAAAACAATAGATACTTTCGGAGATACCTGTAGTGCACCTTTATAGTCACCCAGTTACGTTGTGACGTTTGATACACCCAAAGCACTCCTACGGTATCCAGGAGTTACACGATCTCATGGTCAAAGGAAGAGATACTTGACATTGGCAAAGCTCTAGCAAACGAACTACACGATCTTTGTGCTATGCTTAGGATTGGGTCTTGTCCATCACATCATTCTCCTAATGATGTGATCCCGTTATCAACGACATCTAATGTCCATAGCCAGGAAACCATGACTATCTGTTGATCACAACGAGCTAGTCAACTAGAGGCTCACTAGGGACATATTGTGGTCTATGTATTCACGCGTGTATTACGATTTCCGGATAATACAGTTATAGCATGAATAAAAGACTATTATCATGAACAAAGAAATATAATAATAACTTATTTATTATTGCCTCTAGGGCATATTTCCAACATAAACCCATAGGCATAACCAACCACTCGTACAAGCCAAATTTTGTTTTGAAAGCGGTTTTCCATTCATCACCTTCTTGTATGCGGATTTGATAATAGCCAACTTTAAGATCAAATTTTGAGAAAATGGTGGCGCCGCTAAGTTCATCTAGCATATCATCTAGGCGAGGAATGGGATGCCTATAACGAACTGTGATAGCATTGATGGGCCTACAATTTGAGCACATGCGAAAACTACCATCTTGTTTGGGCACAAGTATAACTGGAACGACACAAGGGCTTGAGCTTTCACGTACATGTCCGTTGTCGATGAGTTGTTGTACTTGCCATTGGATCTCCTTAGTTTCTTCGGGGTTGACGCGGTAGGGAGCCTTGTTTGGAAGAGGTGCGCCGGGGATGAGGTCGATCCTATGTTCAATGCCATGTAGAGGAGGGAGACCGGGAGGTAGTTCATCGGGAAACACATCCTCGAATTCCTGCAACAAGTTGGAAAACACTAGAGGAAGAGGATTAGGATTGTTAGTTTTGGTCACCTCATCTTTGCATAGGAGGACAAAGTGGATGACATTCGATGGGTTCTCACACACTTCTCTCATCTCTCTTTTTGTGGCTAGGAGGACTAAGTTTTTCTCTCTTTGCGAAGAGGCGCTCAATTTTGGCTTGTGGCTCTCACTTTCTTTTTTGTGGTGCACTCTCTCACTAGTATCTCCATGATGGGTGGAAGCTTGCTTGTCGGCGATCACTTGGCCTGGTGATATTGGTCGAAGCACATACTCCTTGCCTTTTATCTTGAAGCTATAGTGGTTGGTTGGTCCGTTGTGGATGACGTCGCGGTCGAATTGCCAAGGTCTTCCCAAAAGAAGGTGGCACACAAACATAGGAACCACATCGCACTCTAAGGTGTCCTCATAGGCGCCGATCTTGAAAGAAACTTGCACCGTGTGCTCCACTTGAATGGTGCCGGAGTCACTTAGCCATTGCACCTTGTAGGGACGAGGGTTCTTCTTCTTGACCAATTGCACCTTGGAACATAGCTCTTCACTTGCCAAGTTGTGACAACTACCTCCGTCAATGATGATCTTGATGGAGCACCCATTGATGCCGACCTTGGTGTGGAAGATGTGGCACCGTTGGTCTTTGTCTTGGTGGTGTTGGAGCGTTAAGACCTTGGAGACCACGAGAGAGGGACTTGAATCGTTGTCACAAAAGACTTGATCATCTTCATCTTTGTTCACGCGTCGGTGCATGGCCACGTGCTCAATGGCTTCCCTTTCTTCTTCACTCATAGAGTTGTATGTGCCATCATCATTGAAGATCATTGTTTGCTTGTTGGTGCATTGGAAAGACTTGTGTCCTTGGCCGCCACATGTGAAGCACTTGAATGAACTTGTCTTAATGAACTTGTCTTAACGTCTTGGATTTGTAGGTGCTTGCCGGAGGACGAGTCGATGAAGGCGCAACTTGCTTGGTAATTGACTTGTCGCCGGTACTTGGTGATGCTCTAGTTGAGGTAGGAGGTGCCGAAGTTGCGGGAGCTTGAGAGTAGGAGCTGTAGGTCTTGGACGAATACTTGGCGTATTTGAAGTCATCTTGCACTTTTTGCTCGGCCTTGGTCACTTGATGAACTAGCTCGAGAAGGTTTGAGTATGGTTGGAAGTCGGCAATCCATTTGATTGGGTGGTTGAGTCCGTTCAAGAAGTGTTCCATTGTTTGCTCGTCGTCTTCCTTGACGTTGGCTCGTATCATGGGAATCTCCATTTCTTGGTAGTATTCTTCCACCGTCTTCGTGCCTTGCTTGAGGAGTTGCAACTTCTTGAAGAGATCATGGGTGTAGTGAGTAGGCACAAAGCGGGCTCTCATGACTTCCTTCATTTCTTCCCAAGTTGTGATTGGGGGTTCGCCTCTTGTATGGCGTCGTTCGATCACTTATTCCCATCAAATGAGGACGTAGTCTTGGAACTCGAGGGAGGCCATGGCGATCTTATTTTCCTCGTCGTAGTTGTGAAGGCAGAAAATCTTGTCCACCTTCAAGGCCCATGGGAGATACTCTTCGGGATCATTGCTTCTGGAGAACTTGGGCATGGGGAACTTGAGCTTTTCGTAGAGGAGTTCTTCATCATGGTAGCAATTTTGATATCACTCTTGCCGTGGAGGAAGGTCCTGAAATGCTTGTTCCTCGCGATGTCGCTCTTGTTGTGGAGGAGGGTGTTGAAGCACTTGTTCCGCTTGGTGTCACTCTTGTCTTGGAGGAGGACAAGGAATATGCACTTGGTTGCGCTTTTCTTGTTGCTCTTCGCGTCGGGCGGCTTCTTCTTGTATCTCGTGATGAAGAGCTTCCTCTTGTTCTCGCACTTGGTGATTACGGTCTTCAACGGATCTAGTGCCCTCGCATAGTGCTTGTTGTGCTTCGAGTGCTTGTGCCTGATGGATGGCGTCATCTTCTTGAGGTACTTGACATGGCGCTTGTGGAGGTATTTGCTCTTGCTCCATTGCTTCTTGCTCTTGGTGTCGCACCCTTTCATGTGCTCGAACTCGGTCTTGTAAGCCATTGCCATGGAACGGATTTTCTTGTGCTTGGCGATCTTGAGGAACATCACATCAAGGAAAGCAAGCTAGTGGAGGACTTGCATCATAAGAGGAGTAGTCCGAAGATGGCCGACTTGTACGGTGAGTTGAGTGGCACCGTCTTGAAGAAGCGGTTGAGGAAGACGGGTGTTGCACGATCATGTTGTGGAGCTCTTCCATTTGTGTGGTGAACTTGGCGTCTATGTAGTCGCGGTTCCTTTTTTCCGATTGACGAAGGCCGGAGGCGAGTTGCTCCAAGCGTTCACCCAATGCTTCGCTTTCTTGATGAAGCGCTCGTTGCATGATGAAGAAGTGGTTCTTGGAGACGAAGCCGGAATTATCACCTTGCTCCTCAAAAAGTGGGTTCGCCGACGAGTTTGGCCTATCCATCATAACCAAGTGGGGTGAGTAGGAAAATGAGAGAACAATACTAAAGTTACCTTTTCTGAGGATTGAGGATGTAACAAGTGTTACTCAATGTAATGCCACAATAGGGGAATTGGAACCGAGTTTTTTTCTCACACCTACAAATAAGAGGCTTATGGAGGAGCTCGGTTAGGATGGTGGCAAAAATTTCAAGCAAATGTTAGTCAAGATATCGATAAGGTTGAGAAGGTTCACAAAAATGCAAGTAAAGCAAATAGATCAAACCCAAAGATATCACGAGGAACACACACACGTAAGATAGATGGGATCCACACAAGTAAGGAGTGAGCTCAAAATGTGCAACCACGGAAAATGCTCTTGTTGTGCGAATGCTAGAGAGATGCTAGCTCAATTGCTCAAATGGGCAAGATACGCTTGTGCACCAACCTATGAGAGAAACGTGTCGTCTTCAATCCCAACTATGCTATGTATGCGATGACCAAGATGATATAACTATGCAAATGGCTCAATGCTATTGCTTACAAGCTCTTTGTTTCTCCTCTTTTGCTTAAAAGCTTTTATTTCTTTTTTTTTCTATGCTTGATGCTCGAGCCGAGTATGATATAAGACAAGTATGTAAGATATGCATGGGAGAGACTTATGGCACTAAGATGATAACACGATCACTATGGTGCACAATAGTGTGGCCCGGCAATTCTCAACTTGCTAGTCTCGATGGGTAAGCAACGCAAAATGGCTCGGGCTATCAATGGAAAAGCAAGGTAAGAAATAAGTGTCGTCGAGGTCACCGTCCTTTCTTACGGTTAGCGGCAAAGATGACTCCAAGGTGATGATGGTGATGACGATGTCACACGAGCCGAAACACCTTAGGAAATGGAAATTGCAACTCAAAATCAGCCAAATGTGGAAGGTGGGTGTTTTTGTGATGATTTTTTGGATGGAGGCTAATGGTGGTGGTATTGAGATGAGTGGATGGGGGATGTCAAGAGCTTCCAAATGAGCTAAAGAACACAAAAACGGACATGGGAGTTGGAAGTTATGGTCAAATTAGTGGTGTACTTGAGCTGATTCGAGGGGGGGGGGTGCGGGCACCCGTGGGTGGGAGGTGCGGGTTGTCGGTGTCAAAACCGGCGGATCTCGGGTAGGTGGTCCCGAACTGTGCGTCTAAGGCTAATGGTAACAGGAGGCGGGGGACACGATGTTTACCCAGGTTCGGGCCCTCTCTATGGAGGTAATACCCTACTTCCTGCTTGATTGATCTTGATGAATATGAGTATCACAAGAGTTGATCTACAACGAGATCGTAATGGATAAACCCTAGAGGTCTAGCCTATGAGATTATGATTGTTGTCCTATGGACTAAACCCTCCGGTTAATATAGACACCGGAGGGGGCTAGGGTTACACAAAGTCGGTTACAGAGAAAGGAATCTACATATCTGCATCGCCAAGCTTGCCTTCCACGCAAAGGAGAGTCCCATCCGAACACGGGAAGAAGTCTTCTATCTTGTATCTTCATAGTCCGACAGTCCGGCCAAAGTATATAGTCCGGCTGTCCGAGGACCCCTTGGTCCTGGACTCCCTCAGTAGCCCCTGAACCGGGCTTCAATGACGATGAGCCCGGCGCGCAGATTGTCTTCGGCATTGCAAGGCGGGTTCCTTCTCCTAATACTTCAAAGTACCTGACTTGAAGAGTGATATTCGGCTGTCCATTTAAAGTCGCGCTCCTCGGCTTCTGCACCTTCATGATTTCAGCTTCCACGTGTCGAGCGAATGCGAGAGGTCGGGGCATTTTTGCATTTACCACCTTGACCCCATGAGAAAATTGTCTATTTAAGGAGACGGGGATCTTCAGATCTAATCCACACCATCTCCCCTAATCGAGGAATCCTTTGAGCTTGCCCGCGAAAACTACCCCAACATGGCTAGCGCTCCCTACTCTTCCTCCCGCTCTCACGGCCCCAAACAGGGTGATTGGATAAAGTGTTCCGTATCCCACGTCCAACTGGTGAAGCTGCAGACTCAGGATTTCTTCCCCCCGCAGATCTAGTCCCCGTTCGAGCCGGATTGGCTTCTTTCAATGGTAGGGAGCAGGCGGAGAAGTTCCCCAACCCATCCAGGGGGGAACGAGTATGTTTGGTTCCCTATTTGTTGAGAGGCGTCAGATTTCCAATCCACCCATTCCTCCGAGGGCTTCTGGAGCACTATGGCCTCCAACTGCATAACTTTACACATGCCTCCATCCTGCATATTGCGGGTTATGTTGCTCTTTGCGAGCTATTTCTGGGCTGCGAGGCTCATAGCGAGTTATGGAAGGAGCTGTGTTGCCTCGTCCCTCGTAATCAGGAGGGATCAATCTTCCAAGTGGGCGGAGCCGAGATATGGCGCATTGCCGGGACCGGATACCTATCTGGTACGTTGAAGAAGGCATCTGAAGATTGGCCCTCCGAATGGTTTTATGTTGAAGATGTATCCCTTCCTGACCCAATCCGTAGGGGTCTTCCTGAATATTCAAGTACTCCATTGAAGAAGCGCCTCAGCTGCCGTCCTCGGAGCCCAGGGAGGAAGATAGCATGGAAGTCCACCAGCTGATGAGCAAGATAGAGACACTTGCTTAATCTGGATTGTCAATAGTCGAGGTTATGGCGATATCCATTATGCGAGGGGTTCAACCACTCCAATACCAAGGGCGCCCTATGTGGCATTTCGATGGAGAAGATGATGCCACCCTCTATGGTCGGAAGGGTCAGGACACTTCCGCTGCTTTGGCGAAAATACTGTCCGGATCATACAAAGGGAAGGAGGAGGAGTTCATCCACATTAAGCCTAGGGATGGATTTTCCATGTACAACCCTCCCAGCTGGGTGAGTTTCCTTCCCATTACTTTACTCCATCAACTCCTTGAATCCTTTTTCATAAATATTAATCCGGCATTCATAACAGGAATGGCGAAAAGTCACCAGGGAAATCCACAGCCCCGCACCACAGCCAGAGGACCACAACCAGACCCTCGATCATGGATTCGAAGAGGATCCAGATATATTCGTGGAGCTCGGGGAAGGGGTGTTTTACCGGGCGAGCTGTGACGACACCGAAGTGGCCATCATTGCTGACTATCCCGGTCTCCTCCCTGCGTTGCATGTAAGTAATTAGGAGACTTGTACTTTGGGAGAATTTCCCCCTTCCACCTTACGCACCACACTGTATTATGCTCTAAAGGGGAGGCGATCAGCACGCCATGCTGCACCTGAGGCGACGGGCAAGAAGGTAACGCCTACGATGGGCAGGCCTTCAAAGAGGAATGCAAATAGAGATATGGCTGAGCCTTCATTGAATAGGTATGGTTTTAAATATGCCCCATGGTCGTCATCTTAAAGTATGACCTTATCCGTTGTGTCTTATCAGGAAAAACATTTGTCGGACTGTGTCCGGGGATCCTGCCGGTCATGCCTCTACTAGCCGGATTCCGGACCCTGTCACGAGGATCGAGGCTAATGCAGAAGTGACACCGGATTGTCCTTCTACGGAGGATTTGGATAAAGTATCCGCCACAAACTCCAAAGTGGAAAGCGCCATGAATCATCAGCGTCGGCGGGCCGCTCTTTGCGACCCTGGTTTTTCAGAAGAGGCTTTCAATTCCTTCAACTCAGGTGATGCATACATCCGAGCTGCTCGAGATGGGCTTTCCAGATCCACAGATCAGTATTTGAAAGATATGCGGGTAAGTTCATACTTGCACAATTCTGATAATTATATACCAGTAGCCCTCGAGACTTGAAGCAGTTTAAGCAACTAATTTAAGGATCATTCTATACCAAGGTGCTCAAAGAGAAGAACGACATGTTGTCTCGAGAGCTGAAGGAGTGTCAAGCCCAGCTAACTACTGCTACCACCAAACTGGAGAAATCCAAGAAGGCAGCGTCTGGTAATTTTCCCCTTTATCGAGAAAACATGATCATATACCAGGAGTATTAATACAGGTGCAAATCTTATGATAGAGGCACCAAAGGTCGCACAAGTGGGAGGTCCAGGAGCTCAAAGGCAACTGTCCATGGGCGAACGTATCCTGAGAAAGGTCAGGGTGGAGAAGAACAAACTCCAAGATGCCAACACCAAGCTCGGCAAAGAGCTAAAAGATGTGCGGGCCCATCTAGCTGACTCCGTGAAGGAGAATAAGAAGCTGCGAGGCGGCATATTTAGTATGTGTTTGTACTTACCTTTACGTAGTTCGGCAAGGAAAGAAACTAACAATAATTATGTCTGTAGGTATATTGACGGGCCGTCCCGAAGAGGAGGTGTCCGGATCATTGAGCGATCTGCTACATGAGCTGTCGCACATGCACGAGCGAGCTCGGCAGGCGATGCAAAGTATTGCCAAGGCCTTATGGCCATCCGACTCCCCTCCAGGTAGTATGGAGGGGCTTGTACAACTACTCAAGGGAGTGCGGTGGCGCTTCCGATTATGGAAGATATCGGCCTGCTGGGAAGGTGCGCGAGAAGCCTGGGCGATGGTGAAAACTCAGTATACCAAGCTCGACCTGAATCACATGGCCCGAGTCGGACCTATAGTGTCAAATGGGGAAGAAATTCCCGTTTGTTTGGTATATGACCAGGTACAAGTAGCTGCCAAGTATTCGCAACAGGATTGTAGGCTAGATAGCCTATTGGATGGAATAGAGGAAGAAGTGTTTGAGCCTAAGTGACTATGTACTTCATTTGACAAATTATGTCTCTAGTTGAATTGTAAAATGCTTGTCATGGCAGACCTTTTCGCTTCAACCTCTGGACCCGAAGGTGCGGAGTGCTTCCGAATACCCGCTCGGTAATGTAAACCGGGGTATGCATGGAAACCATGCGTAGGGGTCATAGTTGCTTGAACAGACAGGTATCCGGCTAGTTATGTTATATTACATTTTGATCGTAAGAAACATCTTCCAGAGAGAATAGTTCCGTTAAGGGTTCCTTTCCCTGGGTAAGCATGCATTAATGTGCATGTCCGAACTGTGTTTGAAAAAACCACAGTGTAGATAACATCTGGGGGTTCATAATGTGATAGGTAAAAAACATCTTTAGTCTGCCGACTGAATATTCCCTTAAGAACGCTAGCTTTCGGCTTCACCCAGTTTGAGGTACACATCGGAATGACCCGATAGTAACAATCACAGAGGTGCTCCCTTTATGCCCTAGCTGAACTAACAGGAACGTAGGGCATAAGCACAGGAGCCAGGCAACCCAGCTTGGCCAAAACTTAAGTCATATCGATGCATATAATGGCGAAGAAAAGGTACATACGTAGAAAAGACACATATGTGGTGAGCTTCATGCTTGGAAAATAATAATAATAATAATAATAATAATAATAATAATAATAATAATAAGCTTTTGTACGAGAAGCCCCCAGGTATAATTGACATACATATTAAGTATTGTATGCGTTGTAGGGCCTTTTCAAAACATATTCTGCTAATCTTGGAACACAGATCTGCTACGCCTCAGTAGCGCACCCGCGGAGCAATAGGCAGGCTGAGAGGGCCAATGTGGAAGTCCTGAGGGGCCTCAAGACCCAGACCTTCAAGAAGAAGCTCGAGGCCTGCGGCAGGGGCTGGCTCGACGGGTCCTGGCATTTGATGAGAATCAACAGGACGCCACGCAGGGGATGGATCTCGTGCTAGGGGAGGAACACCGCCGTCAAGCCTCGCTCCGAGCAGCGAGGCACCAGCAGGCGCTGCGGCGGTACCACTGCCACAGCGTCCGCTCCAGGACGTTAGATGTGGGCAACCTCGTCCTGAGGCGGGTGCTCTCTAGGGAAGGGATGCACAAGCTCTCTCCCATGTGGGAGGGCCCGTTTAGGATTTACCGTGTCTCTAGGCCTGGCACCACGCGCCTGGAGACACAGGACGAGGTCCCCATCCAGAATGCCTGGAACATCCAGCACCTCCGGAAGTTCTACCCCTGAAGAAAGGCTCCGTCCTGTGAAGCAAGGCTCCGGCCTGTGAAGGTCTCCGCTCGTGACACTCTCACGTAATAATGAGTGGGGCTGTACATGCCCCGGAGTCTCCTGAGAGCCGCCCTAGGGCCACATGAGGGCTCCCTCCCATGTTCTAGTGGCAGCACTTAGCTCCGTGCTGGTGAGAAGACTAGATTAGGTGCCGGACGCGGCTGTTCATTTGCTTTTTGAAGTTGCTTGCAGTTTTTTAGTAGTCTTTCAATGGATTTGGTATTCCCGAACGCTGATCCTTCGAGCTGTTTTCTTCTCCTAAGCTGTTTTTTGGTCTAAGGACGTGAGAGAGGTGGCAGTCGCCTGCCATTTCTGTCGGGGGTTGGGTGCAACATATGCCAATGGATGGCTTATCATGGTGGGAGCGAGTAGAACGTCGCCGGTGCCTGGAAGTGGGATAAGGCGTAGACACGAACACCGATGTACTTTACCCAGGTTCGGGGCTCTCCTAGGAGATAACACCCCTAGTCCTGCTCTGTGGGGTCTCTGCATGATCACCAAGGCACAAGTGATACAATGGTGCTCCTTGAGCTGTGTGCTAGAGGCAGAAGGAAGCAAGGCTAGCTCTCCTCCTGCTCTAGGGGAGTGGCTAGTTCTAATGGAGTGGGAACCCTTTGCATGGGTGGCCTGGGGGGTTTATATAGGCCTAACCCCCAGGGGTACAATGGTAATCTGGCCGGCTGCTGGGCCCGGCTGTCAGTGTCTTCAGCCTCCGGCTTCTCCGCCGACCACTGGGGCCCGCCGCCTGGTGGGCCCCGCCGACTGGTTGGTGGCTGTTCACTGTAGCCGCGTTGTTGGTGACGGGGGCTTGGTCATCCTAGCGTGGCTACAATCCCGCCGCCTGGTGGGAGGACACTGTAGCCACACCTGGTCTTATCAGCTTAATGGCGTGCTCGCCTCGGGACAAGGGACGGCCGCCTGCTGGAGGCCGGCCCCTCTCTAATCCGCCTGGTTGAGCTTCCGCCGTCTTCCTTGGGGTCACTGCCTGATAGGGCCCGCCTCTGGCAGGCCATACCGACAGGCCGTCGTGGGGGACAGGGCTCCGCCTGCCCGGAGCGATGTCAGGGTAGATACGACATAGTGCTCCGTCGTGCGGAGATCTCCGTCTATACGGAGCACTGTAGCCACGCCCGTCTCGGATGCGGGAGGCGTCGTTCCTCACTGTAGCCATGCTTTGACTTGTACTCTCGAAGGGAGCTCGGCCACCCCGTAGTCGTGAGGTGGCCGCCTGCCCGTTGCCGCCCTCTCTGGAGGGCGGCCGCCAGGAGCCGGCCACTCGGAGCGCCGTAGTCTTGGGTCAACCGCCCTCTGGCAGCCGGCCGCTGAGCCAGCCGGCCCCAGAGGGCGGAGTTTCAGCTTGGGGCCCAGCTAGGCGGAGCTGGCCCAAAGTCTTGGTAAATCTAGGGACTCGGGTGAGCCTACCCGTGGCCCATTACTCCGACAGTAGTCCCCGAAGCCGGTGATGCGTCGTGGTCGAGGGGCCACGAAGTCTCAGCGGCTTCCCTCCTCACCTTGCTCCAGGAGAATGTCGATCCATCTTGTGGCTAGCCGACTACTGAAGCCGGCTTCGCCCAGGCGGGGCTATGCGGCCGATTTTGAACTTCAAGGCAGGAAATAGGTGGCATGCCTGCTGAGTTTCCCAGGCAGCTGCCGGCCACAAACGTGCCATGCGGCGCACGTCAGCCCGGTCAGTCTGCCACCCCACGCTCTGGATGGGACGTGACACAGGGCTGGGCCCGCCACTACCATGCCTCGGCAACTAAGCGGATTTACTGCGCCGAAGCAGGCGGTCGCCGTTCCCCACGACTCTTTACAGCATGGTGAATGTGCGCGGGAAACGGGGGGTCATGGGGACGTGGGCGCAGTAAATCCCACGACCCCATGTCCCGTGCCCTCGGCTTCGTAGCCCGGGCGCTATAAGTAGGGAGGGGGGAGAGGTGCGGCGAAGCTCTTGCGCCCCCTCCCACTCTTCTTCTTCTCCTCTCAGCCTCCACTGCTGCTGCTGCCGTAGCACCGCCGTCGTTGCTCACCGCCGACGCGTTTCTCCTCTCCGCCCCGCCAGCCGGAGCCATGGGCGACTGGGATGGATCGACCATGATCGAGGATCACATCACCTTCCTTCGCGACACGCGCCAGATGCCCAGCGCGGCCTTCGTCAAGGCACGGGTGCTGCCGGAGACGGATATCTCGTCGGCTCCGCAGGAAGGCAAGCGAGTCGTCTTCCGCTCGCATTTCCTGCACGGCTTCGGCCTCCCGGCGAGCGACTTCTTCCGCACCTTCCTCAACTTCTACAATCTTCAACCTCACCACCTACGCCCAATGCCGTGACCTTGCTCTCCGCCTTTGTCACGGTGTGAGAGGGCTACCTCGGCATCCTCCCCACAATCGAGCTGTGGGGTGCATTCTTCTATGGGAAGCTCGGCACCTCCGCCAAGGAGACGACGGCCGAGTGCGGGGGCTTCGTCGCCGTACGCCGTCCGGCAAAGCGAAACGCCTTCCCCGTCATCAAGCTGGCGCAATCGGTGAAGGTGTGGCAGCAGTCCTATTTCTATGTCGAGAACGTGGGCCCTGCTGCCGACTTCCTCAACCTGCCGGCCTACGAGGCCGGCCCCCCCACCGGAGCTCGCGTCTCCTGGAAGTACAAGCCGAAGCCGGTGTCGGCGGACGCGGCGGCCTCCATCGGCCGACTCCGAGTGCTCCAGGAGTCGGAGGGCCTCGTGGCCTCCAACCTCCTCGTCGCCTTCATGGAGCTCCAGGTCCTCCCGCTCCAGAGCCGCACTCATCCCATCTTCCGGATGGGTGGACACCATGATCTGTGCCAGCTGTGCACGAAGGGGATGCCGCCCGCTGAAGTCTCGCGGATGGTAAACGAGATCTCCGACCTCAAGATGTCGGAGAAGGAGTGGCGGTACGGGAAGCGGCCATTCTCTCACGACAACCCGCCTCCTGCTGTAAGTTTCTTCTTTTTGTCCTTCGAACTGTTTCCTTCTGCTTCGTTTCTCTTCATGACTTAATTCCTTCTTGGTTGCAAATTTATATGTCCGAGGCTACGACCGCACTCCTGGGGCCGGGTGATAACCTCTAGGCGGACAGGGCGGAGAGTGATTTGGACGACCCTGACTTGGGGGCGGCTGCCCTGGCTGACAACGCGACAGGCGGCGGTGGCAGGGCGGACGGCGGGAGTGGAGCAGGTGGCTCCGAGGGAGGCAGCGGCGTGGAGGCCTGGCCTGACGACAACAAAGACGAAGATGAGCCGCGCCCTACCCGGAGCTCTGCCACCACCGGTGTAGGCCCCTCTTTTGGGCCGCCCGCCCCAGGCGGCAAGCGCAAGCAGAAACAGGGCTCGACCCTGTTCGGCAGCGCCCCAAAGAAGCCCAAGAACCCGGCCGCGACGACCAGGCGAAAAGAAGCCGCGGCCAGGGCGACCCAATATCAGAGGCAGCCGAAGGTGCCAGTTATGGTGTCGGCGTAAGCATCATTCCCTTACTCCTTGTCTTTTCATCAATCTGGCGTGAAAGCCTTCTGACTTGTTTCTTATTTCAGGGCCCCGCTAACCCTCGAGAAGTCGGGCGCCGGCTCGGTCCTCAGGTCAGCAACGACCTCCTCGACCAGTCGGCGCATCGACCCGGCCACCAACCTCCAGGAGGCGACAGAGCAGAACGCGTGGGAGGCGCGCGAGGAAGAGGCCGACCGCCTGGCCAGGGAGCAGGCGGCCTTGTCCGCCGCGTCTCCCGAGCGGGCACTGGCGCAGGCGGAAGCCCAGGCTGCGGAGAAGGAGCGGCTCGCGGAGGCCGTACGCCGCGAGGAGCCGCTGCACGTGACACCCCTGAACACTGCGCCGCCTCCGCCTGACTTCAAGGCAACGGCTGGAGGAGTCAGCGGTGACTACCCGATCCGGGAGCAGGGGGCGGCGATGTAGCCATGCCAGATGTCTTTGTGCCACCGCCCCCGTTCCGCCGCCTCCGGCAGCCAGCGAGCCACGGGACGAGCAGCCGGTGGCGCCACCGGTGCCGCCAGTCGACAATACGGTGGTGACGGTCCTGGTTCCTTCGGTTCGCATCCCCACACGCCGCTATATGGAGAAGGCGGCCTCAGCACCGCGGCCGCAGGAGATTGGCGCCACGAGCTCGTCGGCCCCCGACACCGAGGCGACCAGCGCCGCGCCCGTGGGGTGGATACACGGGGGCGGGACTGGCGCCCTGAACCAGGCGTCTGTTCTCGTCCAGGCCTTCGGGCGGAGGCGGAGGCGCTCAAGCGCTGCAACGAGGCTTACTTGGAGTCGCGCACCGCCATCTGGGTAAGTTGTCTTTTAGTTTTTTCTTCGTATGATCTTCTTTGCTTCTCTCGTGGGGGCGCGCAAGCGCACCCACTGGGTGTAGTCCCCAAGTTCCGGGCCGGCTGCTGAGCAGGCGGGTCTGAACTTTATCTTGCAATGACTGCTAATTTCATCCGATGCCTCTCCTGTAGGATTATCACAACCTCCACGCGACGCCTACAACTCCAAGGTTCGGGAGCTGGAGGCGCAGACGGCCCATTTGGCCGAAAGCCGGCATAAGTTGCTATCTTTTTCTTCACGGGGGGCGCGCTGGCGCACCCACGGGCTGTTGTCCCCGAGGTTCGGGCCGACTGCTGAGCAGTCGGGCTGAATCTCCGCAGTTGTCTTTTTCCCTTGTCAACTACTTCTTCTGCGGGGGTGCGCTGGCACGCCCGTAGGCTGTAGTCCCCGAGGTTCGGGTTGACTGCTGAGCAGTCGGGCCGAATCTCCTCGGTTGTTTCTTTCCTTTGTCTTGTCCGCTTGACTGATGCCTTCTTCTTTTCTTTCTTTCTTCAGAGACCAATGCCGACCTGCAGCAGCAGCTGGGCGAAGCAAAGACCGCCCTGCGTGGCAAGGAGGCGGAGTGCAGCAAGCTGGCGGAGGAGCGGGACCGCCTGGTCGCCCAACTTGCCGAACATGCGGAAACCCTCAAGGCGGCCCAGCTGAAGGCGGAGACCACCCTCCTTGCCGAGTTTGAGCTCGAGCGCTCTGCCTGGGCCGACAAGGAGGCCCAGGTGACGGCCTGCTTCAGCAACATCGAAGACTTGGTCGATGGTAAGCCCTATTCTCTTAGTTTCTTGCTTTGAGTTATCAGCCCTTGCTTATAGCCTTGGCCTTTTTCTTCTTCTGCCCGGACATACTTCTTCCTGGGCCATTCTATAGCCGCGACCTAGATGATCGAGGCCCAGCGCGAGGAGCAAAGGGGAAGAGGGTGCGCAGATCACCGCTGATGCCCCCTGGACCCTTGGTGAACAGGTCCTCAGCATTCAGGCCCGGCTTCGGCCTGCTCACCGCTTGCTGCACCGCTTCCAGCGCATTGGAGCCCAGGCAGTCTCCGCCCTCTGGCCAGGCTTGGTGGCTCCATGCACCCCAAGTTGGACTGCCGACTGGCTGGAGGTGGCGGCCGACCGCCTGGAAGCCTGGAAAGGCTCAGCAGCCCGGGCAGGGGCGTGCCGGGCCTTGGAATTTGTCAAGGCGTGGCACCCTGGGCTAGATCTAGCCCAGTTGGCGACATTCCGACTAGAGGAGCAGGAGGAGCTGGCGGCGATGGAAGCTGAGCTTGTCAGCAGGGCAGCAACGATCACCGACTTCACCGACACCAGTGTCTTCATCCCAGAGGTGGTCGAGGAAGGTAGCAAAGCTCCGCACGAATGGCTTGGGCTAAACCCAGAAGACAGCGAAGACTCAGATGAAGTCATCGACTCCAGCGACGAAGGCGAGGACGGGGAGGAGGAAGAGGAGGAGGAGGAGGAGGAAGACGAGAGCGATGTAAATATTTTATCATTGCTGGCCAGAGGCCTTTTACCCATGTAAATATTTTATCATTGCTTATGCTTGCTGTGCCGACCTCCAATCTTTTTTCCTTTTTCTCCTTGGTTTTTTCCTTTGCCGCCGACCCTTTGGCTTTGCTTTCACCAGCCAGGCGGCCGCTCTGCGGACCGTGGCTGGTTTGAGCACTCTAGCCGTTTGCGAGGGGGGATAGGACTTAGCCATTCGGAGCTTTGGGTGGTAAGGTGGAGGCCGGCCGTCTGGCTGCCACACAGCCAGACGGCTAGGTGCGATGCCGCCTTCTACTATATGTGCTTTCTTCCTTAGTCATTTTTTTCGTGTGGGGCACTTCTTTGCAACGTTTTCCCGCCATACAGTCGCTCTGTGAGTTGTGGCTTCTGACAAAGGAAGTTTTTGGTGCCGGCACACTACTTGTCCGGCTGCTGGAGGCGGCATATTGTAGAAGGCGGCGAGGCTCCGGGTCGACTGGTCGAACCCGATGCCAGGCGGAAGAAATAGACTATACATTCTCATAGGCATGACACTTATCATATAGGTAAAAGAGGGCAGTCCCCGAGCTCTTCTCGGGGGACCCGGAGTCTTTATACATAGTACAAAAGGTAGCGTGATACATACTTTCAACTGTAAAACCTTCGGAGGAGGTTTGCGTTCCATGGCCTCTCCGTCTCTTTGCCTGAATCATCCCTCTTACGCGCTCTGGGCTTCTGGGCATCTATCAGATAGTAGGCATCATTGCCCAGTACCTTACTGATGATGAAAGGGCCTTCCCAAGGTGCCGAGAGCTTGTGCTATCTGGCTGTTCGCTGGATCAGCCGGAGCACAAGGTCTCCCTCCAGGAAGGATCTTAGCTTCACCTTGCGGTTGTAGTATTGGCGCAGACTCTGCTGGTAGATGGCCGACCGGCTGAGTGCCAATAGCCGGCCTTCTTCCAGCAAGTCGACGCCGTCTTCTCGTGCCTCCTTGGCGTCCGCCTTGGTGTACATGGTGACTCTTGGGGAGTCGAACTCAATATCCGTCGGGATGACGGCTTCGGCACCGTAGACGAGGAAGAAGGGCGTGAAGTCCGTTGACTTGTTTGGAGTTGTGCGTAGTCTCCAGAGGACGGCCGGCAGCTCGTCGAGCCAGCAGCCGGTCGAACGCTCCAGAGGCTCGACCAGTCGGGGCTTGAGGCCGGACAAAAATTAGGCCATTTGCACGCTCCACCTGGCCATTTGACTGTGGGTGGGCAACGGACGCTAAGTCTAGGCGGATGCCCTGTGTTGCACAGAAACGAGCCAAGGCTCCCTTGGTGAAGTTGGTGCCGTTGTCGGTGATGATGCTGTGTGGGATGCCGTATCGCATGGTGATGTCGGTGATGAAGGTCACGACAGTAGGCCCATCCAGCTTCTTGATTGGTTTTGCCTCTATCCACTTGGTAAATTTGTCCACAGCAACCAGCAAGTGAGTCATGCCACCGCGGGCCGTCTTGAATGGTCCCACCATATCTAGTCCCCATACAGCAAACGGCTAGGCTATGGGGATGTTCTTGAGTGCAGAAGCCGGCAGGTGTGGCTTGGAGCGGAACCTCCGGCACCCTTGACACTTCTGAACTAGCTCTTTGGCCTCTTCCAGGGCAGTTGGCCCGAAGAACCCGTGGCGGAAAGCCTTGGCCACAAGTGATCTTGAAGCCGCGTGGTGGCCGCACTCGCCCTGGTGGATATCTCTGAGTATTGCTTGGCCTTGGTCCGACTCCACACACCGCGAATAAACTCCTGTGATGCTTCGTCGCACCAGCTCTTTGTTGACTATGGTGTAAGCCACAGCTCGCCTCTGCACTTGTCGGGCTAAGATTTCATCGGTTGGCAGCTCTTTATTCACTAAGAACTTGAGGATTGGTTGGGCCCATGAGGGCGCCGCAATTTCTTCGACTGTGACTACTGCAACTTGAATGAGGGCGGTTGGGCCGGGAGGCGGCGGGTTGGCAGCAACTTCCGCCTGCTGTGCTGGAGAAGTCCCCGGGCCGACTGCTGAAGTCCCCGGGCCGGGCGTGGCTGTAGCAGTCCCCGGGCCGCCTGTCGAAATCCCCATGCCGGCCTCTGGGGTCGCCAAGTCGGATTCGACTGCTTTGGGAGGGGGGGGGGCACAAAGATGGAGTCTGAATCAGGAGATGGATTGACAAACGGCTTCAGAAGGCGGCATAGGGCAACGCCGGCTGGTATTGCTTGTCGGTAGATCCAATTCGTGCCAAGGCATCTGCTTGCTCATTGTCATTTCTTGGCACGTGAAGGAACTCGTACCCGCCGAAGTATCCACTGAGTTGCTGCACGAGGAAGCGGTAGCTTGCCATGTTTGCATCCTTGGCGTCCCAGTTGCCTGACGATTGTTGGACCACCAAGTCGGAGTCACCATAACACAGGACCTGGCGAATGCCGAGTTCCTTGGCAAGCCAGAGCCTGTGTATGAGTGCTTCATACTCTGCTACGTTGTTGGAGGCGGTGAAGTGGACTTGCAACACGTATTTGAGCTTGTCACCCTTGGGAGAGGTGAGGATGATGCCGGCTCCCAGACCAGTGCGCATTTTTGAACCATCAAAATGCATCTGCCAATGAGTGGAGTCTGGTGCAGGCGACAAATATTGGGTCTCGGCCCAGTCGACAAGGAAGTCGGCCAACACTTGCGATTTGATGGCAATGCGAGGCTGGTAGTAGATGGTGTAAGGGGCCAGATCAATCGCCCACTTGGCCACTCGGCCAGAAGCATCCCGGCTTCCAATAATCTCAGCAAGCGGGGCTGTGCAGACGATAGTTATTGGGTGCTCTTGAAAGTAAGGCTTCAGCTTCTTGGCGGCAAAATGCATGCCGTAACACATCTTCTGGTAGTGAGGGTAGTTTTGCTTGGAGGCGGACAACACTTCACTCAAGTAATACACCGGTCTCTGGACTGGCAATGCTTTGTCCTTCTCCTTGCGCTCTACTACCATGACTATGCTGACAACCCGACTGGTGGCTGCAATGTAGAGGACATTGGCTCCTTCTCAGTCGGAGCCGCCAGGACAGGCGAGGTCGCCAACATCTTCTTGAGTTGGAGAAATGCTTCGTCCGCCTTGTCGTTCCACTCAAAAAAAGTGGTCTTCTTCATGAGTTGGTATAGGGGAAGAGCCTTCTCTCCCAGCCGACTGATGAAACGGCTGACCGACGCCAGGCAGCCGGTGAATTTCTGCACGTCCAGCAGTCGGGTAGGCACCTTCATCATCTCAATTGCCTTAATTTTCACGGGATTGCACTCTATGCCGCGCTCTGAGACCAGGAAACCGAGAAGCTAGCCGGCTGGTACTCCAAAGACACATTTCTCCGGGTTGAGCTTGATCTGGAATCAACACAGGTTTTTAAAGGTCTCCTTGAGGTCCTCTAGCAGAGTGCCACGCTTCTCCGTCTTCACCACCACACCATCCACATATACATGGGCATTTCTGCCGAGTTTCTTGAGGAGGCACTTCTACATGCAATGTTGAAATTTGGCGCCGGCGTTTCTCAAGCCGAACGTCATGGTCAGGTAGCAGAAGGCTCCAAACGGCATGATGAAGGCGGTCTTCAGCCTGTCGGCCGGGTTCAGCTTTATCTGGTGATAACTTGAGTATGCATCCAGAAAACTCAGCAGCTCGCATCCGGCTGTGGAGTCTATTACTTGGTCTATCCTTGGTAAAGCAAACGGATCTTTGGGGTAGGCCTTGTTGAGGCTTGTATAGTCAATACACATACGCCACTGCTTGTTCTTCTTCAATACTAGGACTGGGTTGGCCAGCCACTCTGGGAAGAATACTTCCATGATGAATCCGGCTGCTAGGAGCCGGGCTATCTCTTCTCCAAAAACTCTTCTCTTCTCTTCTGACAGGCGGCGCAAGGGCTGCCTGACTGGCTTGGCGTCAGGTCGGACATGTAGCTTGTGCTCGGCGAAATCCGTCGAAACACCCGGCATGTCTTTGGGGGACCATGCGAAGATGTCCTGATTCTCATGAAGGAAATCGACGAGCTCGCTTTCGTATTTGCTGTCAAGGCCTATGCCTACAACAGCGTGCCTCTCCGGGCGCTCTGGGTCCAAGGGTATTTTCTTTGTTTCCTTGGCCGGCTTGAACGAGCCCTCAGCCTCCGACTCCAGGGGTGCGGGTGACATTTCCGGCTTCTTGCCTACCAACGCCACCACCCGGTCAAGGAGCCGCTTCTCGGCTGCAATCACGAGGGACTCGGCAAGCCAACTGCTATCTGCGGCACAAGCGATCGACTTCTTGTAGTCTCCGACCACTATCAGGATCCCCTTGGTACTCAGCATCTTCATCTTGAGGTAGGCGTAGTGGGGGACTGCCATGAATTTGGCCAGAGCAGGCTGGCCTAACAGTGCATGGTAGGGGCTCTGAAGATCCACCACTTCAAACCAAACTGGCTCTTGGCGGAAGTGATTCTTGTCTTCAAAGAGAACATCAATCTGGGTCTTGCCGATTGGTGAGCAAGAAAGGCCAGGGAATATGCCATGGAATACAGTCCGACTGGGGACGAGCTGTTTATGCTTGCCCAACTTCTCCATTGTATCGCGGTACAGGATGTTGATGCTGCTGCCGCCATCTATCAAAACTCTGGAGAAACGGGCTGCTCGCCTCTCCGTTGCAAGGGTCGCTTCTAGGACCAGGGCATAAGAACCAGGGGAAGGCATCACTTCCGGGTGGTCGGCCCTGCTCCAACTGATAGGCTTCTCAGACCAATGCATGAATTCTGGAGTGTTGGAGGCCACTGCTTGCACTTCTTGTTGTTGTTGCCGCCTGCTGCGTCTGTCGTCGGCCACACTGGTGAACACAACATAAGCTCCGTGTTCCTTCGGGTACTCGTTTTGTAAGGCGTCGACTGGTCGGGCCGCCGGCTGCTGGGGCTGAGGGGGCGGCGGTCCGGCAGGCGGAGGAGGTAGGAGTCCATCTCCCTTGGCAATTCTGGTGAGCCAATGACACTTCCGAGTGGTGTTGTTGGAGGGCTTCGCGCCGCTATGGAACTTGTAGGGTGCATCTAAGGTTTGCTCGTAAGAGAAGGCGGGCAACCAATTGGACTTGCCGCTCTTCTGCCGCTTGGGGGCTCGCTGCCCTTCTGGCTGCTAATCCTTGACCGTTGCCACCTGCCGGCTGGTGGAAGCCGGCTGGGTGGCCTTCCGCTTGTTATCACTTGGTTGCTGTCGCCGACTGGCGTCACCAGCCAGAGTTCGAGGGGCCTGAGGTGCTACCAGGATTTCTGCTTTCTTGGAGGAGTCGGCCGTGTCATGCTTGTCGGTGATGACCAGCAGTTTATCGAGGGTCTCGGGCTCGTCGCAGAGGAGGCGGTGCTTGAGCAGGGTGCCCTCTCGGCACCCGGCGGTGAAGTACTCGATCGCCTGCACCTCGTGCACGCCCTCCCAGGAATTGCGCAACTCGGTCCAGCGCGTGAGGTAGTCGTGAGTTGACTCCGTAGGCCCTTGGATGCACAAGGAGAGCTGTCGGGGCTTGGGAGCCCGCTTGTAGGTGCTGGTGAACTTGCGGACGAAGACCTCAGTGAAGTCAACCCAGCTGTCGATGCTGCGGGGCTTCAGGATGTTGAGACACGTTCGGGCAGTGCCTTGAAGCATGAGCGGGACGTACTTCATGGCAACATGCTTGTTGCCGTTTGCCATGCTGACGGCTGTGGAGTAGTCGACCAGCCAGTCCTCCGGCTTCACGGAGCCGGTGTATTTGGGCGTGTCTCATGGGAGGGTGAACCCCTTGGGGAAGGGCTCATCGCGGATTCGGGGGCCTAAGCAGGGCGGGCCCAGCGCATCTTCTTCTTCAAGCGCCAGGGATCGGTTGAGACGATCGATCCGGTGGCGAGCATCATTCTCTCTGACTCCCTCTAGACGGCCAAGGCGGTCGCCGAGTGTCGGATGCGTGACAGGAGGCGGAGTGGGGTACCTCGCTCCACGAGGCGGGGGAGGCGACAGGTCGCCTCACCGCTCTACTGCACGAGGGCGGCCGTCCTCGTCCCGCTCCATGGAGAGGCGGGTCCGACTGCGGCTAGCGGCCGACTCATTGCCCTTTCCTCCGCGGGTGCCACCAGTTGGTGTCCGGGAGGTCGCCCCATGATCTCGGCGTGGGGGCGGCTCGTTCTTTCGTCCGGCCAGCGTGGCAGGCGGCCTCGTGCTGCGCGGCAGTCGCGTCTAGGAGCTGCTGAACTCGCTCCGTCATGTGGCGGAGCTCGTCGCCATTGTACTTGTTCAGCTCATCCGTTATCGCCTGGGCGGCCCGGATGTTCTATGCAGGCATGGCGTAGACGGGGCGCTCTGCCCCAAACATGTTGGCGATGGTTGCACCACGCTGCCGAACCGTGCCGAGGCGGCTAGGCCCCTCAGGAGCCGGCGTGCCGCCTATGGCCTGGTCCATCTCGCGCCGATAAGCGTCCGAAAGCCGGTGCATGCTGGCTAGGAGGCTAGCACTCTCGATAAGCTAGAGGCAGCGTGCCTCCAGCACCTCAGCATCCGCGCCCTCGGGAATGGGCGCCGTGAGGTCGCGCAGGGTGGCCTCGAGGGGATCTTGAGCACGCCCGTCCGAGTGCTCCTCGCTGTTGATGACGAGCACCTCCGTGACGGTGCTCCCGCCGCTGTACTCACGAGGAGGCGGCTCGTTGTAGACCACCATGTTGGTGGGAAACGCATTGAGCGACGCCGTGTCGGAGTCGACGATCATCGGATCGGTCGAGCCGACGGACTCCAGGTCCACAGCAGGCTCGCTGGTGACATGGGGCTGGTCGAGGAGGCTGACGAGGCGGCTCTTAGGGCAGCTTGTGCCCGCACCGGAGGCCGGCTCGTCGGAGAGGTCGATCTCGCCGACGAGGTCAGCGAGGCAACTCGCCGCGCAGGCGATCTCCGCGCCATGCAGCGCGTCGAGGCTGACGCTATCGGGCGTGCTGGGCTGGCTTCGCTCGCCAGGAAGGAATAGGGTTCCCGTCGAGAGCAGATCTCTGGGAGATGGTGCACCTCGCCCACGGTGGGCGCCAAATGTCGGGCGTTGGGTGCGACATATGCCAATGGATGGCTTATCATGGTGGGAGCGAGTAGAACGTCGCCGATGCCTGGAAGCGGGATAAGGCGTAGACACGAACGCCGGTGTACTTCACCCAGGTTCGAGGCTGTCCTAGAAGATAACACCCCTAGTCCTGCTCCGCGGGGTCTCCGCATGATCACTAAGGCACAAGTGATACAATGGTGCTCCTTGAGCTGTGTGCTAGAGGCAGAAGGAAGCAAGGCTAGCTCTCCTCCTGCTCTAGGGGAGTGGCTAGTTCTAATGGAGTGGGAACCCTTTGCATGGGTGGCCTGGGGGGTTTGTATAGGCCTACCCCCCAGGGGTACAATGGTAATCTGGCTGGCTGCTAGGCCCGGCTGTCAGTGTCTTCAGCCTCCGGCTTCTCCGGCGACTGCTGGGGCCCGCCGCCTGGTGGGCCCCGCCGACTGGTTGGTGGCTGTTCACTGTAGCAGCGTTGTTGGTGACGGGGGATTGGTCATCCTAGCGTGGCTACAGTCCTGCCGCCTGGTGGGAGGACACTGTAGCCACACCTGGTCTTATCAGCTTAATGGCGTGCTCGCCTCGGGACAAGGGACGCCCGCCTGCTGGAGGCCGACCCCTCTCTAATCCGCCTGGTTGAGCTTCCTCGTCTTCCTTGGGGTCACTGCCCGATAGGGCCCGCCTCTGGCAGGCCGTACCGACAGGCCATCGTGGGGAACAGGGCTCCGCCTGCCTGGAGCGACGTCAGGGTAGATACGGCACAATGCTCCGTCGTGCGGAGATCTCCGTCTGTACGGAGCACTGTAGCCACGCCCGTCTCAGACGCGGGAGACGTCATTCCTCACTGTAGCCATGCTTTGACTTGTACTTTCGAAGGGAGCTCGGCCGCCCCATAGTCGTGAGGTGGCCGCCTGCCCGTTGTCGCCCTCTCTGGAGGGCGGCCGCCAGGAGCCGGCCACCCGGAGCGCCGTAGTCTTGGGTCAGCCGCCCTCTGGCAGCCGGCCGCTGAGCCAGCTGGCCCCAGAGGGCGGAGTTTCAGCTTGGGGCCCAGCTAGGCGGAGCTGGCCCAAAGTCTTGGTAAATCTAGGGACTCGGGTGAGCCTACCCGTGGCCCATTACCCCGACAACTTCTCCTCGCGCTCCTCGCGCGTGGGGCTAGGTAGGTGTGTGCACCCTGGGCCTGCCTTTGCGCGCACGCACAGCGCCAAACCCTGGTATTTTGGCTTCATCCTTGCCACCCCTCTTGTCCATGCCCCCCAGGCAGCGCGACGCGGTGCATCATGTCCAAACTAATCTGTGGCAGGGGGCTCGCGTAAGGGGGAGTGAGCTGCTTGACAAGTTTTCTCTTCCTTCAAAGGATAGCTCTGCCCTGTCATGGCTCATGAGAGAGCAAGGCGTATCTTCCCGGGGCTGCGTCAAAGACTCCCCGAGGAAGGGGGCCCCGTCAAGTACCTAAGGTCAGGTTCTCATGAGGCGAAAAATGACTACACATACCAAGCTAAGCTTTCCTGCCTTAACTCACTCAGATCGCAAACATTACAGCACAACATCAGGATGGCGATTGTAGCATAAAAAGCATAACAACAACAGTTCATTACACGCCCCCATAGGGTACATCTTTCTTTTTTCGGATTGCAGGAGAAAGGGAAAGATAAACAAAGAGGGCCCGAAGGCATACAAGCTCGGCACCAGCGCCGCATCCTCAAGCAGCGCCTCAAGGTGACCCGGCGTTCCACCAGTTCTCTCGTAGGGGACCTGCGACTGACGGCCTTGAGTCCAAGTTTGCCGGCTCTCAGCTTCACGCGGGACTCCTCTCCAGCTTCACTGGAGCACCGCGGCGGGACGAACCCCCGACATTCTCGACCCAAGCATGACGACGCGGGGGCTGGTCGTAACCACCACTGCTCGAGCTCTCATCCGAGGAAGAGCTGCCGTTGGAGGAGGAGGAGCGCGCGTCGCCAAGACCAAGCTCGCCGTCGCCACCATCATCGTCGTTGCCATCCTACGGGCAGCACCCCACGCAGCGGCCGTCCTCCCTTAACACCCTCATGTAGAGGGTCGCCAGGCCGTCATACTTGAAGTGGAGGGTGCACCTTGCGCCCAAGCCACTGATACATCTCCAATGTATCTATAATTTTTGATTGTTCCATGCTATTTTATTATATGTTTTGGATGTTTAATGGGCTTTACTTTGCACTTTTATATTATTTTTGGGACTAACCTATTAACCGGAGGCCCAGTGCAAATTGTTGTTTTTTTTGCCTATTTCAGTGTTTCGCAGAAAAGGAATATCAAACGGAATACAAATGGAATGAAACCTTTGGGAGTGATTTTTGGAACAAACATGATCCAGGAGACTTGGAGTGGACGTCAAGAAAGAACCGAGGAGGCCACGAGGCAGGGAGGTGCGCCTGCCCCCTGGGCGCGCCCCCACCCTCGTGGGCCCCTTGCAGCTCCACCGACCTACTTCTTCCTCCTATATATACCCATATACCCCGAAAACATCCAGGAGCACCATAGATCGGGAGTTCCGCCGCCACAAGCCTCTGTAGCCACCAAAAACCAATCGGGACCTTGGTCTGGCACCCTACCGGAGGGGGGATCCCTCACCGGCGGCCATCTTCATCATCTCGGTGCTCTCCATGACGAGGAGGGAGTAGTTCACCCTCGGGGCTGAGGGTATGTACCATTAGCTATGTGTTTGATCTCTCTCTCTCTCTCATGTTCTTGATTCAGCATGATCTTGATGTATCGCGAGCTTTGCTACATAGTTGAATCTTATGATGTTTCTCCCCCTCTACTCTTTTGTAATGGATTGAGTATTCCGTTTGAAGTTATCTTATCGTATTGAGTCTTTAAGGATTTGAGAACACTTGATGTATGTCTTGCATGTGCTTATGTATGGTGACAATGGGGATATTCACGTGATCTACTTGATGTAATTTTTGGTGATCAACTTGCGGGTTCAGTGACCTTGTGAACTTATGCATAGGGGTTGGCACACGTTTTCATCGTGACTCTCCGGTAGAAACTTTGGGGCACTCTTTGAAGTTCTTTGTGTTGGTTGAATAGATGAATCTGAGATTGTATGATGCATATCGTATAATCATGCCCACGGATACTTGAGGTGACATTGGAGTATCTAGGTGACATTAGGGTTTTGGTTGATTTGTGTCTTAAGGTGTTATTCTAGTACAAACTCTATGATAGATTGAACGGAAAGAATAGCTTCGTGTTATTTTACTACGAACTCTTGAATAGATCGATCAGAAAGGATAATTTTGAGGTGGTTTTGTACCCTATAATAATCTCTTCGTTTGTTCTCTTCTATTAGTGACTTTGGAGTGACTCTTTGTTGCATGTTGAGGGATAGTTATATGATCCAATTATGTTATTATTGTTTAGAGAACTTGCACCAGTGAAAGTATGAACCCTAGGCCTTGTTTCGAAGCATTCACTACAAAAAAAATACACTTCCATGATGATATGTGTTTGTCATAGTAGGTCGCGTTTTTTGTCATGCATGTACATCCATGACAAATTTATGACAGAATCAAGATAGTCATACCTGTGCTGTCGTAGAAGTGTTCCATGACATTACCAAAATTATCATCACGGAAGTGTCCACTTTCATGACGATAAATCGCGCGTCACAGAAGTGCTTTCGTTAAGGGTGACCGACATGTGGCATCCACCATAACGGAACGCCGTTAAGCTATCGGGTCGGGTTTTGGATCCGATAACCCGTTAACAGCCCCGACCAATGGGGAGTTTCCACATGTAAAATCATCATTGGCTGGAGGAAACACGTGTCGGCTCACCATTGGGACAGATGTCATCCACTCGTTGGACAGAAGGCGCCTATGATACGTCGACACGTGGCACGGCCCAACAGAGGCCCATTCCCATGTAAAGGCCGGCCTGTTTGACTTGGTCAAAATGTGGCTGGCCAGCCCATGTAAAGCCTGTTTACGGCCTGTTCGCATATAGCCTATTTACAGCCCGCTAACCCAAGGCCCGTTACACCCTACCCGAATTAGGTCCAGTAGCGTCATCTGGGCCACCCAATATGATTCTAGCCCGTTTTCACTTCTGGCCCATTTATGGCCCATGACGTCTTTCGGGCCATATGAGGCCCTATGTAACTCTTGGCCTATTAATGTCCTGTGGTGAAACTGGCCCGTAATGAATAGTGTTTTACTTCACACCCATTAACGACCCGTGGTGAAACTAGCCCGTAATGAACAGTGTATTGCTTTATACCCATTAAGGGCCCGTTATTCCGTTGGGCCGTTTCCAGCCCATGTTATCTTTCGGCCTTCTCAGAGCCCATTTATTCTTGGGCTCATTTCCAGCATTCGTTTACTTACGGTCCGTTACTGTTCATTTTCTGCTTATGGGCCAAATTCAGCCCGTGGTTACAGTCGGCCCGTTTGTGGTCCATTAACACGTTGGGCCGTTTTCATAGCATTATGAAATACGGCCTATTAACGATGGCCCGTTATGGTCGGCCCATGAACGGATGATTCCAACTCTAGCCCATTTACGGCCATAATGCGGCCTGTTATTGGCCCATGTTTGGCCAATCGATCATATTGCCCGTATAAGGCCCATTGATCATACTGCCCGTATAAGGCCCATTGATGATACGACCCATAGAAGGCCCATTGTTTCTACGACCCGTAGAAGGCCCATTGTTTCTACGGCCTGTAGAAGGCCCACTGTTTCTACGGCCCGTAGAAGGCCCACTGTTTCTACGGCCCGTAGGAGGCCCAATGTCACTACAATAAATATTAGCCCATGGTTATTGTGGCCTAGTTTTAAAAAATAGGTTATTGCAGCCACTAGCAAACCGCGGAAAAAGAACTGCAATGACTACAAGCAAACAAATAAACAAGACAACAAGGAAATAAATAAGCAAGCAACTTACGCTAAGCTATCACGGCTATCACACATATTACATCCACTGGGCATCAAAGTTCGCCACTAGTGCAAATAAACGCGCCGACAAAAGAATATACAAAACTGAGAGCACTTCAGAAGGCACTAGGCCTGGCCAGGTCGGGCCCCCCAAATAGCTGAAGAAGCTGAGTAGACCTCAGTTGTGTCAACGATAGATGCATCAACACTAGATTTAAGGCATGATGGTGCGCACGACAGTCCTCTGACATCTTCATTGCATCTTTCACTTCAAGTCGGAGCTGAGCTGAAGCAAGCCTTTTCGCTTTAAATTGAGACCGAAGAAGTCGAACTGATTGAGGCATTGACTGCACAGAGGTTGTCTCACACCTGCTGGTGAGTAGCTTGAACTCACTGTCTTCATCAAGACAGGACCTTGGGGTCATCTCGCTGTCCTCAAGATGGTTTAGCTCACTATCTTCCCTAAAGTTCTGCCTGGCGTAAGAGATACGACTCTAAAAGAGAAACAAGGAGCCACGTAACAGGTTTCACAATTATATAAGAAAATAAATGGATCTGTTCTGCATAAGGAACATGTTTTTACAACTACAATTTGAAACTGGTAGTTGTTGCAAACATCCAATCAGATGTAAATAGCAAAGCAAATAGCAGTGGAGGTAATGATGCCTATCCAAATCTATACTAGAACAAAGTTTGAAGGTTTGAGAAGGATGAACTTACATTACATGTTAACACGGGCTGGACAAAGCCCTTCTCCATGTTGATGGAAGGATAATTCAATAAATTCCCCAAAGAAAATTCTTTATAAGCGTTGCCATTATTCTGTATTTTGCAAAGAGTAAATATAGATCAAATAATATTGGAAGAAACATAGGATAATGAAGCTTAGGTGCAGACTGATGATAGATAATCAAATAGCAATTAATTAAGTACAACGTTACAAGGCAAAAGGGAGAGAGGTACGGGCAAGAGCAATGCAGAGCCCATTATTGTTTTGAGATCGTATGATCCTTTGAGCAAGGAGATTCATCTGAAATTAGTTTTCATACAAGAGAGAAGGTAAGGCACAAGCAGAAATTTAGGAATTCAAATTTTGAATTGATATCATAGACAATACCTGACGCTGGGCTCCCAGCTGTTCTAATAGGGGTTTGGCCACTGGAGTAGTGGTAAAGTGTGGTACAGTTGGGCCTGTGTTTTCTGTGGCTGCTGATCTATCTGATTTAACAGGTACCACTACCTTTTCCAAATACCTAGTTTGTACTCCTTGAGGATCTGCACTCACCCTCTTCCTTTTGGACATCTATCACGAAAGAACAACATTTGACTAGAAAAACATAGTGTGACGACACATGGAATAGGTATACAAAATGGATAGTTATGGCATATACTCATATATGATGCTTAAACTAAGCAGATGGTGTAACAAAGTAGAAGAAATGCAAGAGGTCAGATGCAAAATATGTGCAACCAATACAACTTTGCAAAGTTAGAGCAAGCACCTTGATGGGTGAATAAGATAGGCCATCCTCCACCATGCCAAGTTTGTTATCCAGTGGATCGTTCCGTAATATTCCTCTCATGCGCCCATTCTCATGTTCATTTTGATAATGTTCAATATCTAACATGCATGAAAACATAAAAACAAGTGAGATTTTCTTTGTAATGCAAAAGTGATTCTAATCCAATACTGCCTCCCTGTAAACCCCTTTGTGCTATCTCTGCAATTCTTTTAAAAGATGCCATGCATGCTATAATTTGTTGTGTGCATTAATATAATGTGGCCTACTACTCAAAATATGAGAGCTCCATAAGTGATGACACTTCGCAGATGATAGCTTCAACATATAGTAAACAAGAACAAGTCGACCTGACCTGACAGATTCAAAATATACTAAGGGAGAACAACTCGACCTGACCAGTCGACCGCAAGAGAAAAGTATCATCTTAAAGAAGAGCAGAAGAGCAAGCAGATTGAAGATATTACAAGTGTTTCAATATAATGTCGGTTGGCCACCCATGATGAACCAGAGCACACAGAGAAATACTATTCTTTCCGGTCTCTCCATATGTGGCTCACATGCATTTCAAAACTAAAGTAGGAACATTTAGGTAACCAATTAAACATCTCTCAGTTTTACTAATACCAACAATAATATCATATATGAATTTGTACAACTAAGCTTGTTTAGCTCGATGGGTGGAGCAGTGCTATTACGACACGAACCACGTAGGCTGATTGTGGTCATCATAAAATGGGGAAAACATAAGCATGATCAGTACAGTGTTTACCATGGCAGTGGGATGGCATATCTGAAGCTGCAAAACGCGCAAAGGGTAGTTAGAAACTGATGTTTGCTTTGAAATAACAACTAAGATTTGGTATGGATAAGAAAGCACGGTCAACAAAGTGACAAAGAAATGCAATTATGCTGTCTCTCTATATGTCGCGACATGCATTTGGAAACTCAAGTGGGACCTTTAGCTAACCAATTAAATGTGTCGGTTAACTAATATCAGTATCATATCACAATCATATTTGAACAACTAAGCTTTCAAATTTTGAGTGTTGTGTTGTTTAGCTTGAAGGGTGGAGTAATGCTAGTACGACAGAAAGCACCTACGGAGATCATAGTAGAGTAGATAAAAGGGGAAAACCCTAAGCATCAAGAGAAAAATCAGGAAAGTGGAACTAGCTGGACCAGTGGGTGGCGCACATGCTTTTCGAAACGAATATAGGAACATTAAGTGACCAATTAAACGTTCTGTGTTTTAGTGATATGCATCATATCAGATTCATTTCAACACGTAAGCTTTGGGTTGAGGTCTTGAGGAGCAGTGCTAGCATGACACGAAGCACGTACGATGATGGTATTGAATATAAAGGGGGGAAACCATAAGCTTTATGAGTATAATGCCCATGCCATGGCGGATCTGAAGGTGCAAACCGGACAAAGCTACTTCGCAACCACTGTTTGCTTTCTACTAGCCACTACGATTTGGTACGGACAAGAAAAGTACAGTAAACAAATTATGATCTATTTTCCGGGTGAGATCAATAACTTAAGCACATATGGAAGAGTACCACCTCTCTTGCGATGCCGTGTAGGCCTATGCTGATATGTTGAGGGTGCTGCGGGTGCGATGGTTGTCGGCGGCGGGGAAGAAGACTTTAGACGGCAAATGGCCGGGTCGGGGGATATATCCTATTGCCATGGACGAGGCGGTCGTAGGAGCGGCAACGGCAAGGTAGACGACGGCGCCGATGAAGAGAGAGGAGGCGATGAAAGGATCCTGATCCAGCGCCGTGGATGAGAGACGTCCATCTCTTGCAGTAGACGACGGGGTAGGGGTAGCGGCTCCGGCAAGGTGGAGGATGGGGTGGCGAACGGAGGAGGCTGGCCGCAGTGTGGAGGTTGTCGTGCCGCCGATGGTGTATGAATGGGGAAATGGAGGGGAGGGGGGAGGGGGCGATTTCAAACGTTGGGACACGCTTCTCTGAAATGGGGGAAAGTTACGAACTTATCCCCCGTTTAAAATTTCAAACATCGCGTTAATTGGGGATAGGACGGTAATCTCGCATCTCCCAAATATTTGCCGGTAACTAGCCCCCGCGAGGAGAGGGTGTTTTGCCGCCCACGGTTGGCGCCCATGGTGTATGAACGGGGCTGACAGGTAGGGCGGTTTTGTCACGTCTGATGGACGTTACACATCTGCCCCTATTTAAAATATTAGCCTACATCGATTTCGGATGAGAAGAGTTTGTTTTGGCGCCCACCGTGTATGAATGGGGAAATGGAGGAAGAGACACATGTCTTTTGTACGAGCTTGAATCAAATGTGTTTTTCCGCCCACGTTTGGCGCCCACCGTGTCTGAATGGGCTCAGAGGCCGCCGTGTCACGTCTGACTAAAGTTACTAGTCTACCCCTATAGACAGCAGTGTAAATCTGGTCGATAAGGATGTCAAGTGTCAGGGGTAGATAGTAATTTTCATCTCGCAAACACTTGCTTAGGGCAGCCCACAAATTATAGTGGGTGTTTAGCCGCTTCTTTCAAAACTTGGGAGAATTAGCATTCATGTTTGCCCTGGGACCTGGCAAACTAAATTCAAAACCAGTTTGTATTCGATTACGAATATCTACAGATAATTATACATTTTGTTATTTATTTCTTCAAAACCACAACAAAGATTTATTCCACCTTTATATATGATTATGATTTAGAAATGCCGTGATCTTAGAATTCAGTAGGTTGGATACACTCTGATTCAAACAGTTATTTCATCCAATACAATATGCTCACACGAAAAACAGTTCACCTTATGTCAATCATACAAGTACTGAGGATTACCTCGCCTAAAAAATTCGGATCATTACAACACATGGACAACATGGAATTCCAGACAACATAGGGGTCTTGCAACATAATCCATTCAGAGAGATGACACAACATGCAAGTACAATAATCTAATGACAATTTCAACTGGTATCTAAAGAAGAACCGGGATTACCTTGGGCTTCAGATAGCAGAAACAGCAGGACCTCCCCCATCTTCAAATGCAACACTCTTACTTCCTCCAATTCTTGGGTTGCTTGCATAATGCGTGCTGCTAATTCCGTAATTTCCAGCCTCAAGATAAAGATTACCTCATTCATGGCAGCCACACCATCTCTTTTTGCCTCTGGTAGAGCCTCAAGCACTATAATATCTGTGCTCAGACTGCTGTCCGGTGGTGTTGCCTCTGAACTGCTACCATCTGGTAACATGGATGGCGCACTGATACCGCAAATAGATTCTGGGGTTGTACATTGTGTCCTAGTGTGAACGGCATCCTGAAAGGTTTCCGCTGGACATAAGTAAGAGATAGTTATCATATGATCTAGGCAGTAAGCTTACATGGTAAACGACGAACGAATTATTGTCGAGCATGGCAAACTATATTTAAATGGTTCGAAGCAGCATCAGCCAAAAAGAATTTAAAATGGTAAAATGAAAGTTGAAAGGGAGTGTACAACCGCTATATTTAAGTTGCCAAGGCATCTAAGCAGTTGAAATAATCTAAGAAAGCACTTAACAGTGTGGCCTCATATAAACTACGAAGACAGTCTTGTGATGAAGTTGAGAGGAAAAGTGAAGGACTCAAATGAAATAGGCATGCATTTCTTTACGATAGTACAATAGGCACTGCTGACATATTGGCCAACTCAGGTATAACGTATCAACAAACAAGCATTCGAATCAAGCAATACAACAAAGCAGACAACTGAACTATTTGTAATTCGGTAGGATTACACATTGAGTGCACAAGCCAAGAAAGCAGCCCACTCGCATTACATTTAACATGTACTAAAACACACTGGCTTACCATATGTTGCTGTGAAGCCTAGGTGTTGTTGCAATTTTCTTTGAAGATATCGTCAGCATCCCGTGGTTGCAAATCTAGTTGTTGAAGTTTATTCTGCACCATCTATTTAGGTAAAATTAATTTTAATCGCATGCACTGGTCCGAATTGATCATCAATGGTTCATCTAAACTAATTAAAGAAGGGTGTGTGCATACACGACAATATATCTGCTTCCCTCTATTTTTATGCTTGTTCGAGGTGCCAGGACCAAAAGAACAAATATTTTGCTTGATGGGGTTGGCAGCTCCATAATTAATAGAAGCATCAAATTAGTCATGCAACTTGGGAAGGTCAAGAACACACAAACAAGTAATGAACAGAGGCTCGGAGCAGTGATGTAATAGCTAGCATCAGAAAATGTAGGGTAAAACGAACAAAAAGCAGCGGAACCACATGCTTGTTTGCTGATGTGTAATTAAGCATAGAGAACATTAAGTAGTCTGATGGAACCAACAGGTGGCATCAGAACAAAACTAAAGCATATTAACTATATGTGCACTGGTATGTAATTTAACACATGTAACATGTTCACTGCCAGAAGTATGGCCCTAGAGGTGCAAGCAGAATAACGCATCTCATGAAAAACTAAATGATGCCCTGAAGAAATTCAAAGGTGTAGTGCTTATGCTAGGAAAGTGAACATAGGCGCCGGCCGTTGGATAATAATACCTGATTCTCGGCGGCGTATGGGTATCGTTATCATACTTGATAGCTAAGAATCGTCGATGGTGCTTGTGTTGCGGTTGAGTTTGGGCCGGCTGTCACCGTCGCTGAAGCTGCTCCGGTGCTACGGTTGCGGCGCCTGTCGACATACAAGAAAGCTCATCTGTGGTAAGTGAATAGTTGCACAATAAAGAGAAAAACCTAATGAGTACAAATCGAAATAACCTAATGAGGCTGCGGCGTCAGTAAAGCAGGGCCGGTGGAGTTGAATATGGCGTCCGTGGAGCGGGTCCGGTGCAGTGGACAAAGGCTTCGGCGGGCGCGTTGTATAGTGCTTTCTGTGAGGCGGATCTGCTGCGTCGGACGAGGGCTTGTATGAAGGGCCAGCGAAGGGGAAGACGAGGGAGCCAGTGAAGGGCCTACGCTGTGGTGGAGGGCGCCGGTTAAGCAAATCCGGTGCGGTGGACCATGATGGCGGTCAAGGAGATCTGGAGCGGTGGACAAGCCAGTCGCTGAAGCGGCTCCGGTGAAGTGGTGAGTTGGCAGTTGGGGGATCCAAGGTGCGGAAGGTAGATCCGGTGGGGTGTGAGGTCCACCGCTGCGGCGGAGGACTAGATTCGGCGGCTTGCCATGGTTGGGGGTCGGGGAGGGGAAGGGGAGGGGCTCCGGGGAAGAATGTCGGGGGCAAAGAGGGGAAAACAATGGAGTTACCAAAGCAGACCTTTTCCGTTCATGTGGCAGGGGTAAAACAGGAATATCGCAGGGCTAAACTTTCGGGCGCATGATATTTCGATGCGAGTGGGAAGTTTGAAAGCTTTTGGCGCCTAAAATTATAAGTATTCTGCTCTCGTACGGCCGACTATGATGTCATGGCCGACAATTTGTTTGTTTTGCACGCAAAAAAATGTGCATATTTTGAAAATCAATGTCTCCAACTTGAAACTTAGATTGTCCATTCAATTCAAATATGGATCATTGAGCTACTACAAGCAAATACCATCATACGGTCCAATTCAAATGAAATTCCAAATGTGTTTATCCTAAATATGATGACAAAAGCAAAAATGTGTATGTGTATGAATAAAGTGGATGATTATAAAGTTTGAACATGCCCGTATGTGTATATCTCTAGGTTTGATATATGAATTTGAAATCACGAAATCCCGACTTAAAAAATGTTCCTCCGTTTAAATGAATTACAAAAGCTAATGATGGAGTCGAATTCCAAAATTACAATCTTAGGTTTGTAATTATGGTACATCAAGGTATATCACGCATGTTCAAAAGTATCATTATCTCATAGTACAGACTGTGAAACAAATGGATCAACCATGAGTGCACAATATATCAATTACGCTAAAGTCCCTCAAATATAGACACCTCACTCTTTATCTGAAGTCAACCCCCCACCACCACCACCACACACACACACACACACATAGAGAAGTTGTTCTCTCCCCCAAACACCAACACACGAGCACATTAACACCCCTCTCTCTTGTAAAGTCCGGACCCCAACATAGGTCTCTATCACTTTGTGTCTCGGGCATGCACACATCTCTTCCCTCACTCTCTAGGTCTCCCGCTATCTCTCTTAGCCAAGGACACGCACTATGTAGAGTGTATATTTCCCATACACACAAAATGTCGCCCCCAAACGTCTATCTCCCTAGTTATGTGGTTCTCGCGCACTCACCTCACACACCACCCCGACTGCAAACAAGCACACTTTGTCTCCTTGTGCACCACTCTCCTCTTTCTATCTCTCCCACATGCGGACCCTCCCCAGCTCCTTCCCTGCATACATATATGTCGTGACTCTTTGCATAGCTCCCTAATGTATAATCGTTCTCGATTTCGCACATTGTTCTCTACACCATCTATTCTAGATCTCTCATGAAGTCCCTATCACACACACGATGAATCGCTTCATTTGCGTCTCCGTTCATAGGACAATTTCGGACAACATCAACATTGTCTCCCTATCTATACGCCATTTATGGACACAAACGACCCCTCTCGCCCCCTCTCTTCCTCTCTCTCTCTCCATCGCTAGCTCTCTCTTTTTCTCGCTCTCACAACCCTCTCCCACACACACACTCGATGTCTCTTCCAAATAGTCTGCTCCCCCAGCCCGCACCCGTGCTACCCCGCTACTACACATGTCACACCATTCCCCCTTCCCTTATACTAGGTTTACATCATCAGTGGTCTCTCTACTCCACGTACACTCTCTCCCTCTCACACACAAACGCGTGCACAAACACACACAAACACGCACAAACACCCATTTATCTGGATCCTCATCTCTCCCCATGTCCGCATGTGTATATCACACACTCACTCTCTAATTATGTATATGTGTCTCCACGTTACACAACACAAAGCCCCATGTACATGTCTCTCTCTATCCTGCACACACATAGACACAAAGAATCTGTTATCATTGCCTCAGTCTCTAACATATCACACACACACATTGTCTCTCTCTCTCACAAACACGCTCATCAGGGGTTTCGCCGTGAATAACTTACCGTCTATTCATCAATAGTCGTGGCAGTACGGCGAACACGAGACATGAAAAAGAATAAATCTACATGTGCTTATACCACCTAGTATGACTACTAGGACTAGAGAAAGCCAAAAAGCGTGCCGCCATCACCCCCTCCTTGTCGGCGACGGGAAAATCTTTGTTTTACACAGTCGAGAATTCATTGTGCTAAGGCCCCACATGCCGAGGCGTTGAATAGAATGTAGATGCTAGTTTACGGAAGCAAGTATCGATAATACGTTTGTATCTCCATACTTATATTTCTTCTCTTATAAAAAACCGAGGTGGTGATGATGGTACGTGTGCCATCTTGCAATATAGACCGTCCGATCTATATCCGATGGATGGAAATTAAACTAAAAGATACCGTCCGATCATAATTAAACCTCCACTCAGTCCGACCACCAACCACCACCACACCCCACTCCTCTTCACCTTATCTCATATTTCTCGAGATATCATTAGTTTTTACACATGGGATTACTCCCGCAAGGGTCAATCACAACAAGTGTTTTATAAAAAATGCATCTTGATGTTCCGTGCAATGCACGGATCTTGCTAGTACTCCTACACAAGACTAAGTTGGTGATGCTGGTGTGTCTGCCATCCGTCGTTTCTGACCATTAGATCTACATCTAACGATTGTGAGGTAAGTTGTTGCCTTTTCCCACCAACATCCCACTTGTCTACCAATTTACAGAAAAATCCATAATTAGTATCTTAAAACCAACCACATCCCTCCCTGACCTCACTAAAGCAGCCCAAGGAATATATTCTAATTGAAACATATGTATATCAAAATTAGAGTGTTGTGTACCAAGTTTGTGAATAAGTATTATGATTCCTTGCAACAGACATGAACATTGTTAGTATTTACAACCATGCATTTTTTTCCTAGTATTCCATAGTTTCGAGTTTTCCATCAAGATAATAATCACTCATGGTTGATATTTACTTTCAATCATGTACACATATGCACTATGTAACTAGCCTTGCTTATTGGCTTCCAAAGCTTAACTTCCACTCCTACTTACAATATGTAGAGTATCTAACAAAAAGCTACCACTTTCAACTAGCCCTAGGAAGAATCTATTGTACAAAAAATAGCAAAAACATACCCAAAATTTCTTAATCCATGCCAAAAACTACTACATAGTACTCCTACCGATTAGGTTCGTTTAAACCCATTTATGACAGGGTTGGCCCACACGTCCGTGCTGACGAGGCAGCTTAAACCAACACATTTTGTTTGACCGTTGACACGAGGGACCCACATCTGACCTTCTATCCTGTTATTCCCCCTCAAATCATTATTTTTCCTGAACATTACTTCAAACAGTACTGATGCGTGTTCATCGGTGGCGCCGGTGATGAGCGAGTTGGCCGCTGCTCCGCCGGACGGGCCGGACGCCGCACTGGCCTCCGCACGGATTGGCAGGCTGGCCCGAGCATGACTCACGAGTGAGCAAGCCGCCGTGCTGGCCTTCGCTCGAGCCAGATTGCTGGCCTGAGCGCGGCGCACGCAAGCAAGCCGCCGCGCTGCCGTGCCAATCTAGCTAGCAAACCTTGCAGACAAGCCGCTAGACGGAGCTATCTTGGCTAGCTAGCACTACTAGGGAAAACCTTATACACAGAATGTTATCAGTAGCACTGTACAAAATCAAACGCTACTACTACTTAGTAGCAGCGCGCGTAAATAAACCGCACTACTGCTATGACTTTAGCAGTAGCGCGTACAAGCGAAAAGTGATGCCGCTATGTTTGAACTGGGCGCACATGGCTAGCCCAACCTAGCAGTAGCGCGTATACTGGCCCAACACTACTGCTACTCTCCTTAGCTGTAGCGTGCTTACGTGTAAGGCGCTGCTGCTAACGGAAACAAAATAAAGTGAAAAATAAGTAGAAAAGTAAATGAAAATGAAAGAAATAGAAAAAGGAGAAAGGAAAAAAATAAAATGTAAAGAAAAATAAAAGAAAAAAGGAGAAAGGAATAGCAGTAGCAGGTTTCAGGAAACGCACTGTAGCTAACTTAGCTATAGCGCGTTTCGGAAATGAGCTACCGTTACGTTTCACTTAAACAGCGGTTTCCCCCCGCCCCCCGGCCACCACACTTCTTCCTCAAATCCCTCGCCCTCGCCGCCGTCTCCCCAATTCGCCGTCACCCCACTTCGTCGTCGTCTCCTACCGGCGTGGACGCCCGCAACCTCACCGTCTCCCCCGAGGCCGCCGTCATCCTCATCGCCGCCGCCCAAGGCCGCCCTCAGCCTCACCGTCGCCGCCTGAGGCCACCCTCGACGTCACCATCGGCGCCCTCCACCTCACCGCCGCCGGAGCCCGCCCAGGACCGCCGTTGCCCATGCCCGAGCCCACCCTCTCCGCCCCTGCCTCCGTCACCGAGCACCTCCCCGCCACCCTCTCTCCCCTCTCTGTAAGTCCCCCACCCCTCCCCCCGACTCCTCTCTCTCTGCATTTTAGAGAAAAAAAATTAGTAGAGCAAAAGTTTGTTTATAGCAAAAAAATTAGTTTAGAGCAAAGGATGTTAAGTAGTAGATGTTAGAGCAAAAATTAGTTTAGAGCAAAAAATTTGGTTTACAACAAAAGTTAGTTAGGGCAGTAGGGTTTAATTAGGGTAAATGCTGCTTGTATAGTATATAGTGATACTAGTAGATGTTAATTAGGTTAGGGCAATAGTGGTACTAGTAGATGTTAATTAGATGTTTTTCAGTTAGGGTACTAGAGTTTTGCTAGGTTAATTAGGTTAGTAGTGCTGCTAGTAGTAGTGGTACAGTAGGTTAATTAGGTGATGTTAAATGAATAACCTAAATGAATGAAATTAGTAGTTAACTGATTTTTTTCCCTTTCATCATTATAGAGCACTAAAGTTAACTGAATTTTGTTCTATTAGTAGTTAAATGAATTTTCTTCTACACTTTGTTTTTGAATTAGCTTGTGAAATTTGGACATGTGGTTGCTCGTGTATATTTGGACATGTGTTGCGGTGTCGAAGAGGGATATTTGAACACTGTTTCCAGGGAATGATGTTGAGTGGCCTATGTTCTGCCAGAATGTTGATTCATTTCTATTCCGGCAAATTTCAGGTTCTCGATTTGTCCACTTTTTAGCAAAGGTCATGCCGAAATTTTCTGTGAATTTCGGCATGACTTGTGCTACAAACTAGGACATATCGAGTGCCCGGGACTTGCCGCACCAGGAAAGAGTCAACATTCCTACAAAACAATAGGCCTTTTTTATGTCATTATTCATTTTATTAGTTCTAGAATTAATTGACTAGATTTAATCATAGGAAACATGGATAGCAACGATGAAGGACAGGGTTCTGGTGATTGCGGCGACGTCTACCGGGCGGCAGACGAATTTTTTAGCCTTACCAATGATCAACCGATGTTGTTGCTGGGCCCACCGGTGGCATCGGGGACTGAGACCGACACGCAGACCGGTGCTGAGACTGAGACCAGCGCTGAGACTCAGACCGGCATAGAGACCAGCGCTGAGACTGAGACCGATGCTGCCTCCTTAGGGTTTGAGCGTTATGAGTCAGTGCCTGAATTGCCGTCTCAACGTATTATGGACGACCTTTCGTTAGTAAAGAAGTCTAGGAAGAGAGAGAGAGGAAAGGCAAAAAAGCTGATTCTATGATCCAGCCGCCTCAGCAGGCTCGGCTTCAGGACCATATAGATAACCCCGATGCGGATAAATGGCATATCCCTGGTCAACCAATCCTACCTGCAACAGCGCTACAGGCCAGATTCGGTGATCTAAGGAGACTTCATGACAATGTGCTGCGGGTAGAGAAAGGCCTCATCGCCTCGACAGATCCAGGATACCCACTCTACGTGGTTAATGTTCCGCGGCAAATGTCGTACGTCGACAGCTTCCCCGCGGATAAGTTCTTCCTCCGATTCGATTACATATTCGACATGTTTCACGTGAAGAAGCTGGATTTTACGTTTGTCCGCCTTTATGCTTTACACATGAACTACATCATCGGGTTTGAGCAGATATCTCATATCTGTGTTGGTGACCCGTACTACATGCACGAGGGCTTCTTGGGAGTCTGTGCAGAGCACCATGTATACGCGAGGGAATACATCGTCAATTTCATGCTCGCCAATAAAGACAAGGGGGCGATTCTTGTGCCTTATCATCCCGTGTAAGTCATCCGCGCTACTATCTTTCCTTCGATTTCAATCATTCATTTGCATGGTGGAGGCTAAGTAATTTGAGGTGTACTTATTTTGCGCAGCGGCGGGCATGCCGTCCTCTTCATCCTATACCCCCGATTCTCCCACGCTCTTTACTTGGACTCATCGAAGAACATTCACAAAAAGGATTACACCCACATCAAGGATGTTCTCGACAGTGCTATGTTTTACTACCAAGCAAGGGTTGGAGAGGTTAGGGACAAGAAGAGAAGGGGCGGCAGGGTCGCCTTCGGCCATAAGACCGACTTCTGCTGCATCCAGCAACCGAACGATTCTCTTAATGATGGATTCTATGTCCTACACCACATGCTGGAGTACAGACGGGATCACCAGAACCTTCGCATGTCACCTTGATCCGGCGATGCCCATATTCTGCAATGGGCAAAGAATGTAGGAGATATCGAGGATCATCGACTTTGAGCCGAGTTCTATCACATCCAGCGCGAACTTGCCCAAATCATCATGAAGGAGGTCATCAAAAAAACAGGGATGTTCTACGAAGAAGGACAAATGTCACGGGAAGACGTCCGAACATGGGTAGCCACTCAGCGTCTCGACCTGAAGCCTTTCACTAGGCTCGGGGACTATCTCCCTGACAAGGATGGATGGAACGACGTGTTGGAGTGATTGTCGATATATGACAATGTGTCTGTTTAGTGCATACTTTCTGTATGACAAAACTTTGAGTTATGCACGGTGAAACTTTATTTGTGATGTAATTAAACTGGCCTCCTCCTCGACTAGGGAAAATCACTCTAGTTAGGGCATTTTGGGGTACGATGAACTTTGTTATTTACGCTTATGATATGTTGTTTCTATTTTTGCCAAGTCTATCTCTTTCTGTTGCTCAACTATATATGTTGCATATCATCGACTCATCGGACGATGCAGGTGCATAGATCATCGATGGTGAATAAGTGCTATGCCAGGAGTATATATACGACAAGTGGCCGGAGTGTCAGGCCCAGGTGTACCGGTTTCCGGTTTCCGAGCGACAGGCAATAGTTAGTTTAGGTTCACGCTAATGCGAGAGAGGGATACAAACTCATGTACTCAAAGTGATAGCTCTTCTCGCGTATACCATTGTTTAGATGGATGACGATGTATTTGCAAGTAATAGAGACTTGTATCGCTATTTTCGAGATGATGACGAGAGACCACTTTGTGTTGGATGATGATTATGATGATGACATGATTTGATGAGACTAATTGTATGTATATGCTATGATTACATTTGTATGTGTATGATATGCTAAAGTTTATTGTATAAAGCCTATTCAAATACAAAACAAATACAAAAACAAATATGCAGGAAAAAAACTAATAAAACTAGTAGTAGCGAGGGGAAATTTTTTTAGCAGTAGCGCCGCATTACCAGTAGCACTTCCCGGTAAACATTGCTGCAGATAATACCAGCAACGCCCTTTTCTAAACAGCGCTACAACTATTCATGTATAGCAGTAGCGTGGGACAACAGGCGCTACTGCTATACGTTAGCTATAGCGCCTTATTAGTAGCACCTGTCCCCGCGCCTCTAAGAGGCCCAAAACCCGCACTGCTGCTAGGATATTCCCTAGTAGTGTAGCGACCACAAGCGCCGGACGGAGATGTCATCCAGGCTGCCGCAACATGGGCTCCGCACCGCCAGCGGTTTTGACCTCGCATTCTGCCGGCGGCGGTAGCTGCGTCCCATGGCCGAGGATGACTAGGTGGATGGGCCGGAGGTAGGAGGTCACTCGAGGATTTTTGTTGGTAAGAGCATGTACAATGGTTGATAAGGTAGTCTTATCTTAAGTCTGCCACGTATGCAAGTGGTAGTAGTTTCTTGGCATTTTAGTGGTTTCTTGTAAGGAACAATGTATGTACTACTAGCGACAAAAGGCAATTCTAGGTTGCGTTGTACTCCAACGAGTACTACTACTAGTCGCGGGAGTGTATACCTCGTTTTGTGGGTTCGATCCCGGCCAAACACATGGCGGCCTTTTTTTTAAATAGTACTACTACACTTCGCTGCGAGCCATATTTTACACGGGTAGTTTGAGTTTGAAGTCGAACGGACGTGCGGCCCCACAACCTGGGTGCACTGGACAGCCTAGCCACATGAACGGGTTTTCCTTCCCAGCATCCCGTGGCTCGCATGCTCGCCCTAGCCGCACCTCGCTTGCAGCTTCCTCATCAGTTAGTAGCATATTTAAACTAGCGCCTCTCAATTAAGCCCCTGAGGAGCTGGAAAAGCCTGGTGGGGCATTGGGAACTGTGCAATATGGCTCCGTACGTAAAGTGCTCTACTACTACTCTGTAGCTTGTGGCGTTGCACGCATGGACTTCACTCCATTATCGGCTCTACTATAAAAAATTCCTCTTGACGTGTTTTTTTAAACGGAGGCAAAAGCTTTGCTTCATCTCATTCATAAAGAAGGAACTACTAACAAAGTTCGACAAGATTCATTACACCTCCACAAATGGAAGCGAAAAGCCTAGTCTCGCTGTATCAAATAACTCAAATGTTCTACCCCCGCAGTAACCCTCACTGATAAACAGGCTGCTAGTGTGTGCGTGAGAGGAGTGGCTGAGTAGGCTAGCTACTCCTACGTGAGAGGAGCGGCTGAATATATCACCGAGAGTACCCACTAGGCCACTACGCAGGTGTACTTCCCCTGCATTGATAGTACAACGATGGTTCTAGAGAACAGTAGTACCCTCCACTTCCAACTGTAGCTCCTTGGCCCTGAGATTCAAGAGTTCAAAACTGGTGCACTATACTAGATTAGACTAGAAGTACAGTACATCGCACTACTAGTTGAGAAAAGAAGTACTGGTACTGCTACAGTACGAGTACGTACTCCTCCGTCACATAATGGAAGACGTTTTTTGACACTAGTTGGCGTGTACAAAAAATGGCAAAAACATACCCAAAATTTCTTAATCCACGCCAAAAACTACTACCTAGTGCCAAAAAATTCTTACTAGTGCTATTATTTACAGTATAATGCAATCCCATAACGTTCCATAATGCTAGTACTAGTAGTAAATAATAGCCTCACCCCTTCGCTGAGGAACGATCTACAGTTGGAAGGGACGAGGCCCTGCGGTTACTACGCTCTTATCTCCTCCTCGCCAGTTCCCCACCCACGAAGAGAAGGTAGTTCGTCGCTGCTCCCATGGATTCGCCAGGCGGTTCTCCTCCTCGTCGGGGCTGGGAGACCTTGGACGATGATCCTCTGGGAGAAATCGCATGCCGCTCCGACGTCCTCACCGCCGCAAGACTCAGTGCTTCCTACACCAACTTTTTCAAGACGCTTCTTAAACAGGCTTGGGAAAAGGCCGTGCTTGTTGGTCTTCCATGCATCCTCGAGGAGAAGGTTCTTCTATGGGACAATCCTTCGAACAGTCCACCGCTCCCTGGCCATGGTTGCACGTTGACTCCGCTAGAGTTGCCGATGTTGAGAGGTAGTCGGATTTTGTCCGATGAGCAGGTCAGTAATGGAGTTTGATCATGTAGTACTTAGTTATTCCATTTCCATCCCGTAATTTCTCCGCTGCCCACCGTCTTATATATAGGTCTGGGTCGGTGCCAATGAAGATTGGCTTGCACACCTCCGGCCGGATACCACCATCATTTTGCACAACATCCACAGCAGTGCGACCGTTCCGATAGACCCCTTCTCCACCATTGGGATCGGCCTTCCGAACTGGCTGGGCTTGAATACGTATGATGATGCCTACATGAGATTGAAGAAGATAGAAATTTCGGACCCGCCGACAAAGCAACGCGGCTACGACGATTACTATCTCATCATGAGGATTGCCATCAATGCGAGACGCAATAACAACAGAGGCTGGCGCATGTTGGCGACGACAGATTTGTACCCCTACACGTTCGAAGACACCATGCGCCATCTAGGCCGCATCTTCGTGGTGACAAGCCAGGGGACTTGTTTCATCTGGTTGCCATCCTACGGTACGAGAGATTACAAACAGAATGCACTAACCATCATTTGCATCCCTAACGGTACTCCATTATTTTGTAGGGACCAGGCATCCCCCGATCAAAATAAGATCGCTGATCCTGGATGTGCATTTGCATCCGGGATTCGGTCTAACCTGGAACCTTGTAGCTGACTTTGGCATATTGGGATCAACTATCTTAGTAGTTGTTACCCATGGTACCACTGATGTGCAACATGGTCACACAATCTACCACGATCGAACCGTCACCATCTACCCAGGTATTCCATTTTTAACCCTCTCGCCTTCTCTTTCATTGTTGTACTAGTAGTATACTTAGTAGTACTAGTAGGAGTACTTTTTACCTTGGAGGACGCGTATAGCTAGCTAGGCCCTTGAAGACTTGAACCCACTAGCTGCCACCATTTTTGTTTTCCCATGTCTTACTATCTCATCCATGTAGCCAAGAGTGGTTATATATAATAAGCTGGTTATTTTACTTCCTCTATACTGGAGTAGTACTATTTGCTGCACAGTATTACTGACCGCCATATTTGAGCACAACATTATTATGCATGGACCTTGACTATGTACGTCACCATGTGTCTAGATCTGGGATGCCGCATGTACCAGATGAACGGTGCTGAGTTCGACCCCTATGATGCTATGTGGGTGCCGAGGAACACTCTTGGAGAGTACTCGCTTTTCATCGGGGACAACTACCCCATTGTGAAGCGGATGCCACCTTCCGTGCACGACACGGAAGGCCTACCGTTCATGAAGCATGGTTGTGTCTTCATTGCGCACCGCCGGATGAACGACATGCTGGGGCACGCTATCCCTGATTTATGTCGCTTCAGCTTGGATGAGTCTCCATCGTGTGGAACCAGACTAGAAAGCTGCGACAATGATTCCCGTTGCCACCGCTATGGATCGTGCCATCCATGAAGAACACCTGGGACTGGAACATGGAGGAGGACATGCATGTAGCCAATCTATAACGTGTAAGTGGAGTATGGTAATTGTGAATGGTAGCGCTGTGAATATATGTAGACTAGTCATGCACAAATTTATCACATGAATTGGAGATGAACTTGTGTGGCATACTGACATTTGTCCTTTAGAATTTATTACTAGTAAATGTGTTATGTGTACGTGCAACTTGTGTGGTTGTTGCACGGGCTCCAACACGCTCTTTGAGAAAAAAAGTGGCACAACTTTGGATATACGTGACGTGGCGGCATCATACAGTAGCATCATTCGCTATAGTTGTAGTACACTCCTACTAGGACGACAACTCCTATAAAACCTTGCACTTGGCTCTTTGCCTCTTCGGGACGTTCAACAGTTCGTACTCGTGTGAACCTTGCACTTGGCTCTTCGCCTCTTCGGAAGGTCCAACAATGATGATACTACAGTACAATATGCTTCTAGCAATCTGACACTGATTGAACTGCTGCATGTCCACCGCAAGGGCGAGGGCGAGGGTGAGGGAGAGGGAGAGGGAGGGAGAGGGAGAGGGCGCTGTAGTCAAAACCCTCTCCTCGTCCCGCGAACCACCGCGAGCGTGGGCGAGGGAGAGGCGTAGTAAGCAAGCTTCTCCTCGTTCGGCGAGTTGATGGGACACATCAAAGGAGTACTAGTACTAGTAGTAGTCCATACTGCGTCCTTTCCGATTAATATGGCTTAATTTGAAACAAGAAAAATACACTAGCGGTCAACGTATGTAACAATACGCTCTTTACGGTCACTATATATAGTTTTGCAACGATTATGCGATCACTAGCTCATCGTAGAGCATCGTATTGCACCCTACTGACCGGCCACATAGTCGACGTGGCACTTTGTTGACTGGTTAAATTGTCACATGGTTTCTGGGTCCCACCTGTCAGTTGGCAGAGCAAAGAAATCAGTTAAACAAAACTTTACGTGGGCGCGACACGAGTACAGCCCTTGCGCGCGATCCGCCCTGGCTGTGTATGTGAGTGCAGGCACGTGTCCTCCCTCGGTCTTCCAACAAAGAGTGTACATCGGCTACAAAACAAAGAGTGTGTTACATAATGTACATCTACACTTCCAATGCATTTAGCCTTTAATCTAAATCGATATTGATTGACTAATGCACCAACTTGTGCTGTAGGTATAGGCTACATGTCTATCCTTAGTTACAGCATGCAACGGCCTTTATTTAATCTTCTTATCTCAATGGTCGCATGCACACATAAGTCTGCTACTTTTGGGCATTAATTATGCCCTGGTCAATGTGTAAATCTCTAAATGTACAGTCTTTCATGGACGTAGGGAGTAGGTTGAGCACTTGAGCGTGAGCTGTGTGTGTTGCGTCGTGTGTTGTGTGCCGCATGGGTGCGTGAGTGTTGCGTGCGTCCATGCGTACGTGTGAGTGTTGCATGTTGCATGCATGCATGCATGCATGGGGCTTACTCCCTGCCATTGACATGTTCATATTTCAAGCTTCCTCTATTCCCTCCATATGGTGATACTCCCTCTATTCCCAAATAATACAGAGTAAAAGCCTTCCTCTGTTCCCAAATATGGAGTATTTGTCTTTCTACAGATTTCAACAAGTGACTAGGTACGGAGCAAAATGAGTGAAGTGAGCGTAGAGGCATAGGGATACTGTAGAAAGGAAGTCCTCGCGATCCATTATTCCCCATCTCGGTCAGAGAGAACTATTCAACTAGTCTTCGTAGTGAAGTGACAATACACGCTGCAGCAGATGGGACACGTAATTAATAAGCTAAACCAGCGTCTTGTTGTTATTAAATCAGCCTTACCCAGTACTGCCATCATGTTTGCCAGTAGAGCACACTTCTGCAAATACGCCTACGCACCTTTGTTCTCCATTAACTGACATATGGGCCCTCTTGTGGTAGACCCACATGTCATTGGTGTAACTATTTACACTCCGAAGGACGGTATATCCTGGTAGTAGTACTAGTAGAATTGAGATTTAATGCACTTTCTTCCCCGTCTTCCACTCTTCTTCCTCCTCTCTTGTTCTTCCTCCTCTCTTCCCCATCGTCGGCCGCACACCATTTACCACCGCTCACTGCTCGCCCGCCCGCGCCATCTTCCTTGGTAGCTCGCACATACCATATCCCCCCGCTCACTGCTCGGCCACACGAGGAGAAGCTTCTTCGCTCGCCCGCCCGAATCCACTTCCCCGCTGGCTCACACGCACCGAAAACCCCCATGGCAGAACCGACTGACACGCAGAGCCATGATTGGAATTCCCTCCCCGATGTTCTCTTGGAGCAGATCTGTAGTCGTATGGACCTACTCAACATCGTCCGTCTGGCCGCATGCTCGGTGTCTTTGTACCATCTACTCGTCTGCAACCGTCCGACTCTTTTCAAGACACCTTGCTTGCTGATGCCCGATCCTCGCAGGTGGCCCAGACACCGACTTGACGATCCTACGGAGGTTGCCGTGGTGCCCCTCGACATGCTACCACTACCCGTCCACCTGTCCTTCATGCGCGGCCACTACTGGGCGGGCATGAAGGCCAACTGGATCGTCCTCATCCACAACACCGGTAGTCCGTGGCGTCTCGTGGATATCTACACCCAGCGAGAGATCACCCTTCGATCATTGGATACCGCCGACATTGAGCCTCGCGGCCCGCCGGACACTCCTGCCTACTACGCATGAGACACGTCAAGCTTTTGGCTCGACCTTTGTTTGCAGAAGGTTGTAATCTGCGAAGTGCCCACACCATCAGAAGACTACATGGATTACAAGCTCATTGCCTTGTTCAACTTGGGATTAGTCTATCTGGAATCCGGTCGCCATACATGGTTATGGCTCATCATCAATCCTGTTGAGGCAACATTTCTGTCTGATGCTATAGTGCATGATGGCATCGTTTACGCGGTCGACGCATAGATTGGCTGCCTATACTGGTGGAATCTATCGTCGTGTAATTGTTCTATCTCATCTCATCTCTACCTTATGAATACGACTGCCTGTTCATTTGTTACAAATTTAGAATGCATAGCATGTCTATAACCACATCATTTCTATATGTTCCTATCATTTCCTAGATTTTTTATGACCACACATGTTATTGTTAGAGTTGATATGAGAACAATTGGCATCTAATGATTGTTAGAATACATATTATGAGCATGACATCATGATTGCTATATGTTACTCTCGTTTACAACATTTTTATAACAACGCATGTTATTACTTAGAGTTGATATGAGAGCAGTAGTAGTAAGTGCTATGGTAGAATATGAGTAGGCGCTGTCATAGCTGTTTTCCTCTCATTGTTACATGATGTTTGAACCATGACATGTTCCTGGAATATGAAAGCCATTGGCTTATTTTTTTTAACTTGGGGTATGATTATGACCACGACATTGCAATTCTCTGTCTATGACATGTGTCACTGTTATAATAATCTTAATTCCACACATACTCTGAACATGATTGCTTATTTTTGTCCTTTTGGTCTCCAATTTGCCTTGTTGCAGCAGACGCAAATGCGCTGGCCTTCATGATTCCAGGACCTGGAATCATACCAGCCAATGGGTGGTGGTTTATCGCTCGTTCAGCTGACGGCGGTCATTTGATGCTCATTCGCACGTACCAAAATGACCAAACCATTACATCAAACCACATGCAGTACAATGCATGGGGCGTTCGTGACATTGATGGCTATGGCTGCTTCGTGTTCGAGAAAGATCCCAGCTCCATTGGGCCAGGCTATTCAACTGGAGGCAGGTTTACAGCCTCGGAAACCACTCCTTGTTCCTCGGGCTCAATTATCCGATCATCCAACCAATCATCGATCCTATCACCGGCGATGATTACTATGCTATGCAACTTCCATTCGCGAGGGGGGGGGGGGCTGTGTTTACACATCATACCATGGGTTTCATGAATCACCATATCCAGAGATTCGTCGACACAGCTTGTTGCCAGGTAATCTTCAGTGTGTGAAAGGCATCAAGCTTCCATGCGATGGATGGCTTTTGCAAACCCGACATGCGGCGATGTGGTTCATGCCAACAACAAATATGCACAACTTGATTCATGCTGATATCTAGACTGAGCCATGTATTCTGCTGCTGTAGCACGACCCTCTTTTATTGGATATTATGTACTGTTGTTAGTTTGAAGCACTCCTCTGGTTTGAAGGATAGATACCTTCCTGGGATCAAGTGCATCCTAACTCACATGCGTAGGACGTACTGATAATGATGATGGAGATGCTGTGCAGAAGCCATATATATATCAGTTAGGCTTCAAGTGCGTACTTGTTAGTTAAACCTATGTATAAATTGTGACACTAAATACAACTAGTAACTAGTACAGTAGCAGTACTAGTATACGTCGGTCAAATTATTCGTCATGTCCACACATTGAATTGACATGACAACATGCTGCGCGTGAGGTGACACAATCCCAGCAGCATGTTCGGGTACTCTGGACTTCAGATTTGGAGTACCACTTATCTGTCGAAATCTTTCATTATTCACTTAAAACAGTCGATCGATCATACATTGAGTACCATATAACTAGAATTACCGATGCAAGTCGAAGAAGGATTGGCCGGTGATGCCGGCTGGCGTCAAGTTTGATCCCATGGATCAGGAGCTGATCGAGCACCTTGAGGCCAAAGTGAGTGCTGACAGCGCGAGATTTCAGTCTCTCATCGATTTTTTCATACCAACCATCGACAGCGAGCACAACATATGCTACACCCAACCTAAAAAACTTCCAGGTAAGACACCGATCGGCCGTCTACTTGCACAAACCTATTCCTTTGTTTATAGCTCTATTTTTATTTTTCGACGCAGACCTGGTGAAGCAATTACAGTTTGACAGTTAATAAAAAGTGAAACAAGTGACTACAACATGCCAAAGATGTTATGAAAGTGCCAACTACGTACACTAAAACCTGTATTCCACAATACTGCAGGTATCAAACTGAGTGGCCTAAGGAAGCAATTCTTCCAGCGCAATTCCAGGGCGTTCAAAAGGGGCACGTGGACGCGTCGCAAGATACAGTCGGAGTGCGGCATGAACGCGATGTGGCACAAGACCGGCAATACCTTGCCGGTGATGGTCAACGGCCGACAGACGGGCAGCAAAAAAGGTTCTGGTGCTGCACACCAACAAGAACTTGGACCAGCAGAGGACCAACTGGGTGATGCACCAGTACCACCTCGGGGACCTGGAGCAAGAGAAGGAGCGGGAACTGGTCCTCAGCAAGATTTTCTACCAGACGAACACTAGGGCCAGGAGTAAAAAGATTATAAGTTAGTTAGGTATTGGTAGTTGTACTACCTTGTCGTCTGCAAGTTGGTATTGTTGTAACGATCTTTTGGTATGAACTTGCATTTGCTTCCAACCATCATGCCGAGGGTCGGCGTGGATATAAAGCTGAATCATTTGTTTCGAAACGAATTTTCAGGCACCTGATTTTTATTTGATGGGTAGCATAAGCACCCGCCGTTTGAATTCCCAGTTCTCCAATTTTTTCGAAACAAGTGCATGCACTTATTATCACGATAAAAAAACAATATCCGTGCTGCATCCGAGTTATCAGTTTGTACTTGCAGAATTCTCTCGTTTATTGAGCACGTATATTGTTTTTTCAGGTTGAGCAAGTTTCAACTGGGCTGCAGACTTCCCAGGGTTGGTTTTGTTTTTAATAGGCCCAACCCATGACGACAACGGGGCACAAAGATCCAGCAGGTATCTACTGGCCTATGTCCCGACAGTGTTAGTTATATTTTGTCTTACAACATCCACAGGCAGTTTTTTTACTGAATCAAACACACAACCCAGTTCTATTTTCCTCTTGAAGCGCATGTCCTACATCCATTTTCTAATCTCTACCTATAGTTTTACTAGTTCATATACACGTATCATTATATTGAAAACACATGAAATTCCCTTTTCATATTTACATCCTTATTTTTGTTGTTTTTTCCCACCCATTGCTGATTTTTTTACCACTGGTTTTCCCTTAAACTAACTCAATTGTCCCACGTCTTATTTGCTCACAAAAACAAAACGATTTTTTGGCAAATCAATAAGTTCTTAAAAAATGTTTATCATTTCGGGATTACAACAGTTCGGACTCCATCGAAATATGCAAAATAAGGTTGAACTTTTTGACCGTGGTCCTGGGCAGAAAATGGGCTGTAATAAATTACTTAAGAATTAGCAAATGGGCTGCAAATTATAAAAAATAGCAAATGGGCTTTATGTTGTCTGCCACAGATTTGGAGGCTGACTTGTGGGCCTACCAAGTTCATGCATACACAAGGTTTCACAAAAAGGAAACTTAGTCAACAATCGACTCTACCAGCGTCAGACCATTAGATGTCAATCTAACGGCAATCGTGCTTCTTCAGTCTCTGATCTTCCTGCCCAGCCGCCCAAACCAGCGCCGTCGGAACTGCCTGCTGCCGCCTCCCATGGCTGACAGTTCTGCCGGGCAGGCCTCACGGCCCCATCATACTCACATCCCTGGCCCGTCTATCCCTCTACTCACCCACACCTCCTGCTATTTTCCGGTGACGGCAGCCGAACCAGTCAACCCTCGTACTCTCCACCGCATGGGCAGCCACTATCGTGTGTTCCCCGGCTCTATGTCGTTCCCTTCACAGGCCTCGCCGTTGTCCACCACCCTGGTGCTCTCGGCGCGGCGTGGTCAACATGGTCAATAAAATCCATCTAAATTCAATAGTCTTCATCATAAAAGAGCCAGCATAAGAAGTATCGAGCATCGTGCGATTGTTATCAGAAAGCCGAGCATAAAAACTTTGCATAATTATTTCTCTTGGGAGCTCATGATTGGGGCATGAATATAACACTGATTTAAGCCTCCCCCAAGCTTGAGCGATGCTTTCTCCTTTGCGAGGCCAAAAATTATATATAATTGCAATCACCAGAAAAGAGTCTTGATGACCCACAAGTATAGGGGATCTATTGTAGTCCTTTCGATAAGTAAGAGTGTCGAACCCAACGAGGAGCAGAAGGAAATGATAAGCGGTTTTCAGCAAGGTATTCTCTGCAAGTACTGAAATAAGTGGTAACAGATAGTTTTGTGATAAGATAAATTGTAACGAGCAACAAGAAACAAAAGTAAATAAAGTGCAGCAAGGTGTCCCAATCCTTTTTGTAGCAAAGGACAAGCCTGGACAAACTCTTATAATAGGAAAAGCGCTCCCGAGGACACATGGGAATATCGTCAAGCTAGTTTTCATCACGCTCATATGATTCACATTCAGTACTTTGATAATTTGATATGTGGGTGGACCGGTGCTTGGGTTTTGTTCTTACTTGAACAAGCATCCCACTTATGATTAACCTCTATTGCAAGTATCCGCAACTACAACAAAAGTATTAAGGTAAACCTAACCATAGCATGAAACATATGGATCCAAATCAGCCCCTTACGAAGCAACGCATAAACTAGGGTTCAAGCTTCTGTCACTCTAACAACCCATCATCTACTTATTACTTCCCAATGCCTTCCTCTAGGCCCAAATAATGGTGAAGTGTTATGTAGTCGATGTTCACATAACACCACTAGAGGCTAGACAACATACATCTTATCAAAATATCGAACGAATACCAAATTCACATGACTACTAATAGCAAGACTTCTCCCTTGTCCTCAGGAAAAAACGTAATTACTCACAAAGCATATTCATGTTATAATCAGAGGGGTAATAATGTGCATAAAGGATTTGAACATATGATCTTCCACCAAATAAACCAACTAGCATCAACTACAAGGAGTAATCAACACTACTAGCAACCTACTAGCACCAATCCCGGACTTGGAGACTAGAATTGGATACAAGAGATGAACTAGGGTTTGGAGATGAGATGGTGCTGATGAAGATGTTGATGGAGATTGCCCTCTCCCGATGAGAGGAGCATTGGTGATGACGATGGTGATGATTTCCCCCTCCCGGAGGGAAGTGTCCCCGGCAGAACAGCTCTGCCGGAGCCCTAGATTGGTTCCGCCAAGGTTCCGCCTCGTGGCGACGGAGTCTCGTCCCGAAAGGTTGCCTTCTATTTTTTCTCATCGAAAGACTTCATATAGGAGAAGATGGGCGTCGGAGAGCCACCAAGGGGCCCACGAGGTAGGGGGCGCGCCCAGGGGGCCCACCCTCATGAGCAGGGTGTGGGCCCCCTGGCCTTCATCTTTGGCGACGATTTTTCTTTATTTATTTTAAAATATTCCGTGGAGTTTCAGGACTTTTGGAGTTGCGCAGAATAGGCCTCCAATATTTGCTCCTTTTCCAGCCCAGAATTCCAGCTGGCGGCATTCTCCCTCTTCATGTAAACCTTGTAAAATAAGAGAGAATAGCCATAAGTATTGTGACATAACGTGAAATAACAGCCCATAATGCAATAAATATTTTCATAAAAGCATGATGCAAAATGGACGTATCAACTCCTCCAAGCTTAGACCTCACTTGTCCTCAAGCGAAAAGTCGAAAACAATAAATATGTCCTCATGTTTAGAGGTAGAGGCGTCGATAAAAATAAAATACGGACATGAAGGCATCATGATTATTTCTCTAACAGCAACATAAATAGATTTTGTCATATGATTACTCATGTTCAAACGATGATCTTTTCCCAAAGCCAAGGTATGAATCAGAAACCTTATTGAGCACTAACAATTATAATCTCAGTCATTGAAGCAATTGAAATTTATCATAACATCGGAAAGAGTCTATGTCAGAGCTTAAAAGCAAGTCCACATACTCAACTATCACTTAGTCCTTTATAATTTCTAACACTCACGCAATACTTGTGGTTACAGAGTTTTAATCGGACACAGAGAAAGATAGGGGCTTATAGTTTTGCCCCCACAACTTTTTACCTCAAGGGTAATGTCAACAATAATAATTCATGCTCCCCCACATCCAATTAGATATATATATCATGTTCTTTCCAACATGCTAAGCTTGCCAAAGGATAAAATAAAAAGGGAAAGGTGAAGATCACCGTCACTCTTGCATAAGGTAGAGGATAATAATAAAAGATAGGCTCTTCGCAGAGGGAAGCAGAGGTTGTCATGCGCGTTTAGGGTTGATGCACAAAATCTTAATGCAAAAGAACATCACTTTATATTGCCCCTTGTATGTGAACCTTTATTATGCAGTCCATCACTTTTATTGCGTCCACAACAAGTTCGTACAAAGCTTATTTCTCTGCACTAATAAGTCATGCATATTTAGAGAGCAATTTTTATTGCTTGCACCGATGAAAACTTACATGAAGGATCTTACTCAGTCCATAGGTAGATATGGTGGACTCTCATGGCAAAATTGGTTTAAGGGTATTTGGAAGCACAAGTAGTATTTCTACTTGGTGCTAAGAATTTGGCTATCATGAGGGGGAAAGGCAAGCTCAACATGGTAGAGGATCCATGACAACATACTTTATCTCGGATGTAGGAAAACATAACTCATTATGTTGCCTTCCTTGTCCAACCTCAACTCTTTAGCATGTCATATTTTAATGAGTGCTCCCAATCATAAAAGATGTCGATGATAATATATCTTATATGTGAAACCTCTCTTTCCTTATTACTTCCTAGTAAATGCAAGGATGACCAAAGCTATATTTGCCAACTCCCAACAACTTTTAATCATCATACTCTTCCTATGTGGAGTCATTACTTTCAGTAAGATCAATATGAACTCTTTGATTCTTTTTATTCTTTTTCATCTAACCACCCAAGATCATGGCAAAATACTCAAGCCCTTGACTCAACACTAATCTTTATTATATAGCTCACGGACTCGATTACAAAGAAGGATCATAAAGCAAAACTCAAAACTAGATCATGCCATGACTTTATTCTACTAAATCAAGATACTACTAAAAGGATCGAACTAAGAAAAACAGTAAAGATAGGAGTTGTGATGGTGATACAATACCAGGGCACCTCCCCCAAGCTTGGCAGCGGCCAAGGGCAGTGCCCATACCCATGTGATTATTTCTCCTTCTTTGTTGTTGGCGTAATATTCTTGGCGATGATTCCCCTCAGAATACGGTTCTACTCCTTGAGCTTATTGACTTGCTTCTTGAGGTCCATTATTTACTTGCAAAGCTTTCCGGTAATGGCTAAAGCTCCTTGCACCCAAGGGTGTTGCATAGCTGCGGGAGAACAAGAGACACTCCTCCTCATATTTTCATAGGAAAGAAATTTATCATTGGAAGGGATAACCGAGTTTGGAATAGCTGAGCTCTGTAGTTCCCCCATCGTAAACCCAACTCGGAGGCGAGAGGTGACTTCTTGAGCTTCCATGGCATCTACTCTCATCAGGTCAGCCTCCATCTCTTCCTCCGTTGCCAGCCCAAAGTGGTCAGTGTCGCTGTTTGCCCTTGGTTCCGGTGCCAGGTTAGATACCCGGCTCTCCCCGACTGACTCTTGAGAAGACATCTTGCTCTAATCTGCAGCAGGAACAGCTCGAAACAAAAAAAGAGGATATTTGCGTGATACGGGAGTCAAAACCTTCGGGAGAATATATAATGATTTTTTACCGACCAAAATACGTATCGTGCAAGGAAATGGAGTCCGGAGGGCACACGAGGTGCTCACGAGGTAGGGGGGCGCCCAGGGGGGTAGGGAGCGCCCTCCACCCTCGTGGAGGCCTCGTGTCCTCCCCGAACTGCTACTTATTTTTCTATTTTTCTAAATATTCCAAAACGGAGAAATATTGCCTTAAAAATTGTTTTGGAGTCGGTTTACTTACCGTACCACATACACATTCCTTTTCAGAGTCTGGAACATTCTGGAAAGTGTCCTTTATGTATTCCTCCGGGGTTACGGTTTCAATAATATTAGTTTCAACATTTATAGGATTACCTGAGATATAGTGTTTGATCCTTTGACCGTTTACCACCTTCGGATTTGTGCCTTTGAAGTTGTTGATTTTTATGGCACCGGAACGATAGACCTCCTCGATAACGTAAGGACCTTCACATTTAGAGAGAAGTTTTCCTGCAAAAAATCTTAAACGAGAGTTGTATAACAGTACATAATCACCTACATTGAACTCACGCTTTTGTATCCTTTTGTCATGCCATCTTTTAACCTTTTCTTTAAACAACTTGGCATTTTCATAAGCTTGGGTTCTCCATTAATCAAGTGAGCTAATATCAAATAACCTCTTCTCACCGGCAAGTTTGAAATCATAGTTGAGCTCTTTAATAGCCCAATATGCCTTATGTTCTAGTTCGAGAGGTAAGTGACAAGCTTTTCCATAAACCATTTTATATGGAGACATACCCATAGGATTTTTATATGCAGTTCTATAGGCCCATAATGCGTCACCCAATTTCTTGGACCAATTCTTTCTAGACCTATTAACAGTCTTTTGCAAAATTAATTTGAGCTCTCTATTGCTCAATTCTACATGACCACTAGACTGCGGGTGATATGGAGATGCAATTCTATGATTAACGTCATATTTAGCAAGCACCTTACGGAAAGCACCATGAATAAAGTGTGAACCACCATCAGTCATTAAATATCTAGGGACTCCAAACCTCGGAAAAATAACTTCCTTAAGAATTTTAATAGAAGTGTTATGATCAGCACTACTAGTTGGAATAGCTTCTACCCACTTAGTAACGTAATCAACAGCAACTAAAATATGAGTATATCCATTAGAGGCAGGAAAAGGTCCCATATAATCAAAGCCCCAAACATCAAATGGTTCAATAACAAGTGAATAATTCATAGACATTTTTTGACGTCTACTAATATTACCAATTCTTTGACATTCATTGCAAGACAAAACAAACTTACGGGCATCCTTGAAGAGAGTAGGCCAATAAAAACCAGATTGCAATACCTTATGTGCAGTTCTATCTGCAGCGTGGTATCCTCCATAAGCTTCGGAGTGACACTTGCGTAGGATCTGTTCCTGTTCATGCTCAGGTACACAACGTCTAATAACACCATCTACTCCTTCTTTATAAAGATGTGGGTCATCCCAAAAGTAATGTCGCAAATCATAGAAAAACTTTTTCTTTTGCTGGTATGTGAAGCTAGGTGGTATAAATTTAGCAACAATATAGTTAGCGTAATCAGCATACCATGGAGTGCTAGGAGAAGTGCTTATGACATTTAATTGTTCATCAGGAAAGCTATCATCAATAGGTAGTGGGTCATCAAGAACATTCTCTAACCTAGATAAGTTGTCTGCCATAGGGTTCTCAGCTCCTTTTCTATCAACAATATGTAAATCAAATTCTTGCAGCAGGAGAACCCATCTAATAAGTCTAGCTTATCCATCTTTCTTTTCCATAAGATATTTAATAGGAGCATGATCTGTGTGAATAGTTACTTTAGAATCAACAATATAGGGTCTGAATTTATCACAAGCGAATACAACTGCTAAAGGTTCCTTTTCGGTAGTAGCATAATTTCTTTGAGCATTGTCTAGAGTCTTACTAGCATAATGGATAACATTAAATTTCTTATCAACTCTTTGCCCTGGAACAACACCTACAGCATAATCACTAGCATCACACATAATTTCAAAGGGTAAATTCCAATCAGGTGGCTGAACAACAGGTGCAGAGACTAATGCTTTCTTAAGTATTTGAAATGCTTCTACACAATCATCATCAAAGACAAATGGTACATCTTTTTGTAGTAAATTTGTTAGAGGCCGAGAGATTTTTGAGTAGTCCGTAATGAACCCCCTATAAAATCCGGCGTGACCAATGAAACTTCTTATACCTTTGATGTCCTTTGGACATGGCATCTTTTCAATAGCATCAACCTTGGCTTTATCAACTTCAATACCTCTTTCAGAAACTTTGTGCCCCAAGACAATACCTTCATTAACCATAAAGTGGCACTTTTCCCAATTCAAGACAAGATTAGTTTCTTCACATCTCTGCAAAACTCGAGCAAGATTGCTCAAGCAATCATCAAAAGGGGAACCATAGACGGAAAAGTCGTCCATGAAGACCTCACAAATTTTCTCGCAAAAGTCAGAGAATATAGCCATCATGCATCTTTCAAAGGTAGCAGGTGCATTACATAAACCAAAAGGCATACGCCTATAAGCAAAAGTACCAAAAGGGCATGTAAAAGTAGTATTTGGTTGATCTTTAGCCGACACGGGTATTTGAGAGAAACCGAAATAACCATCTAGAAAGCAATAATGTGTATGTTTGCATAATCTTTCTAGAATTTGATCAATAAAAGGTAAGGGGTAATGATCTTTCTTAGTAGCCTTATTTAATTTGCGGAAATCAATTACCATCCTATAACCTGTGAAAATTCTTTGCAGAATCAATTCATCTTTATCATTAGGGACAACAGTAATACCTCCCTTCTTAGGGACACAATGGACAGGACTTACCCACTGACTATCAGCAACGGGATAAATTATACCTTCCTCCAGAAGCTTGAGTATTTCCTTTCTTACCACTTCTTTCATTTTAGGATTCAAACGTCGTTGAGGATCACAAACTGGTTTGGCATCAGCTTCCAAATTTATTTTATGTTGACATAGAGTGGGACTGATGCCCTTAAGATCATCCAGAGTATATCCAATAGTGGCACGGTGCTTCTTCAGAGTTTTCAATAATCTTTCTTCTTCATGCTCTGAAAGGTTAGCGCTAATAATGATAGGATATATTTTCTTTTCATCAAGATAAGCATATTTAAGATTATCAGGCAACGGTTTAAGCTCAAACACGGGATCACCCTTGGGTGGAGGAGGATCCCCTAGGATTTCAACAGGAAAATTGTGTTGCAGAATAGGTTCCTGTTTAAAGAATACTTCATCTATTTCCCTTCTTTCATTCATAAACATATCGTTTTCATGGTCTAGCAAATAGTGTTCTAAAGGATCACTAGGAGGTACGGCGATAGAAGCAAGACCAATAATTTCATCCTTACTAGGCAATTCTTCCTCACGATGTTGTTTACTAAATTTAGAGAAATTAAACTCATGAACCATATCATCCAAGCCAACAGTAACTACATTCTTTTCGCAGTCTATCTTAGCATTAAAAGTATTCAAGAAGGGTCTACCAAATATAATGGGACAAAAGCTATCTTGTGGAGAACCAAGAACAAGAAAATCAGCAGGATATTTGGTTTTTCCACACAAGACTTCAACATCTCTAACAATTCCCACTGCAGAAATAGTATCTCTATTGGCAAGTTTAATTGTAACATCAATATCATCTAACTCAGTAGGTGCAATATCATGCATAATTTATTTGTATAAGTCAATGGGTATAACACTAGCACTAGCACCCATATCACACAAGCCATGATAACAATGATCTCCTATTTTAACAGAAATAACAAGCACGCCTACCACAGGTCTATGTTTATCTCTAGCACAAGGTTTAGCAATTCTGGCAGTTTCACCACAGAATTGAATAACATGCCCATCAATATTATCAGGCAAGAGATCTTTAACAATAGCAATATTAGGTTCTACTTTGACTTGCTCAGGAGGGGTATAAGTTCTAGTATTGCTTTTATGAACAACAGTTGAAGCTTTAGCTTGATCCTTCATTCTAACAGGGAAAGGTGGTTTCTCAACATAAGAAGTGGGAACAATAGGATCATTATAAGTGACAATCTTTTCTTCAACTTTAATAGGTGCAACTACTTTTACTTCTATGGGAGGATGATATTTAAACCAATTCTCCTTGGGGAGATCAACATAAGTAGCAAAAGATTCACAGAAAGAAGCTACTATCTCAGAGTCAAGACCATATTTAGTGCTAAACTTACGGAATATATTGGCATCCATAAAAGATTTAACACAATCAAACTTAGGTGTCATACCTGACTCCTTACCTTCGTCAAGGTCTCAATCTTCAGAGTTGCGTTTAATTCTATCCAATAAATTCTATCTAAATTCAATAGTCTTCATCATAAAAGCGCCAGCACAAGAAGTATCGAGCATGGTGCAATTGTTATCAGAAAGCCGAGCATAAAAACTTTGCATAATTATTTCTCTTGGGAGCTCATGATTGGGGCATGAATATAACATTGATTTAAGCCTCCCCCAAGCTTGAGCGATGCTTTCTCCTTCGCGGCCAAACATTATATATATAATTGCTATCACGATGAACAAGATGCATAGGGTAATAATTTTGATGGAATTCCAATTTCAATCTTTTATAGTTCCATGATCTCATATCATCACATAGCCTATACCATGTCAATGCGTATCCCTTCAAAGATGAAGGGAAAGCCTTCTTCTTAACAACATCATCGGGTATACCTGCAAGCTTAAATAGTCCACAAACATCATCCACATAGCGTAGATGTTCATCAGGATGCTTTGTTCCATCTCCTGTAAAAGTGTTAGCTAGCAGTTTTTCCATCATACCCGAAGGAATCTCAAAAGGAGTTTCATTTTCAATAGGTTCAGAAGGTTGAGTAGGTTGAGGATCAAATCTTTTCTCTACTGGACGGGGTGAAGGTACCCCGAACAAGCCCCTCAGAAAATTACTTTCCATAGTAACAAGTGACAGAAAATTTCAGCACACTAAATAAATTTTTCCTTACCAAATTCCACCTACCAAAGGCGCTTCACTCCCCGGCAATGGCGCCAGAAAAGAGTCTTGATGACCCACAAGTATAGGGAATCTACTGTAGTCCTTTTGATAAGTAAGAGTGTCGAACCCAACGAGGAGCAGAAGGAAATGATAAGCGGTTTTTAGCAAGGTATTCTCTGCAAGTACTGAAATAAGTGGTAACAGATAGTTTTGTGATAAGATAAATTGTAATGAGCAACAAGTAACAAAAGTAAATAAAGTGCAGCAAGGTGGCCCAATCCTTTTTGTAGAAAAGGAAAAGCCTGGACAAACTCTTATAATAGGAAAAGCGCTCCCGAGGACACATGGGAATATCGTCAAGCTAGTTTTCATCACGCTCATATGATCCGTGTTCGGTACTTTGATAATTTGATATGTGGGTGGACCGGTGCTTGGGTGCTGTTCTTACTTGAACAAGCAACCCACTTATGATTAACCTCTATTGCAAGCATCCTAAACTACAACAAAAGTATTAAGGTAAACCTAACCATAGCATGAAACATATGGATCCAAATCAGCCCCTTATGAAGCAACACATAAACTAGGGTTTAAGCTTCTGTCACTCTATCAACCCGTCATCTACTTATTACTTCCCAATGCCTTCCTCTAGGCCCAAATAATGGTGAAGTGTTATGTAGTCGACGTTCACATAACACCACTAGAGGCTAGACAACATACATCTTATCAAAATATCGAACGAATACCAAATTCACATGACTACTAATAGCAAGACTTCTCCCTTGTCCTCAGGAACAAACGTAATTACTCACAAAGCATATTCATGTTCATAATAAGAGGGGTAATAATGTGCATAAAGGATCTTCCACCAAATAAACCAACTAGCATCAACTACAAGGAGTAATCAACACTACTAGCAACCTACTAGCACTAATCCCGGACTTGGAGACAAGAATTGGATACAAGAGATGAACTAGGGTTTGGAGATGAGATGGTGCTGATGAAGATGTTGATGGAGATTTCCCTCTCCCGATGAGAGGAGCGTTGGTGATGACGATGGTGATGATTTCCCCCTCTCGGAGGGAAGTGTCCCCGGTAGAACAGCTCTGCCGGAGCCCTAGATTGGTTCCGCCAAGGTTCCGCCTCGTGGCGGCGGAGTCTCGTCCCGAAAGGTTGCCTTCTATTTTTCTCATTGAAAGACTTCATATAGGAGAAGATGGGCGTCGGAGAGCCACCAGGGGGCCCACGAGGTAGGGGGCATGCCCAGGGGGGTAGGGCGCACCCCCACCCTCGTGACCAGGGTGTGGGCCCCCTGGCCTTCATCTTTGGCGACAATTTTTCTTCATTTATTTTAAGATATTCGGTGGAGTTTCAGGACTTTTGGAGTTGCGCAGAATAGGCCTCCAATATTTGCTCCTTTTCCAGCCCAGAATTCCAGCTGCCGGCATTCTCCCTCTTCATGTAAACCTCGTAAAATAAGAGAGAATAGCCATAAGTATTGTGACATAACATGAAATAACAGCCCATAATGCAATAAATATTGTCATAAAAGCATGATGCAAAATGGACGTATCAGTGGTTAACGATGTACATCCAACGGCCATAGTGCTTCTTCAATCTCTGGTCTTCTTGCCCCAGCCGCCCAAAGCAGCGCCGGTCGTGCCGCATGCTCCTGCCTCCCGTGGCCGGCTGTGTTGCCGCGGAGGCCTCACCGTCCCCATACTACTCCCACCGCTGCCCAGGCCACCCCTCCACTCACCCACTCCCCCTGTTATTCTGCGGCGACGGCAGCCTCACACTGCAGCCGAACCAGTGAACCCTCATGCTCCTCTCCGTGTGGGCATCCACTGTCGCGTCTTCCCCGGCTCCACGTCGTCCCCTTCCTAGGCCTCGCTGTCGTCCATCGCCGTGGTGCTCTCGGCGCGGCGTGGTCAATGTGGTCAACGACCGACTTCCATCGGAAGAGTACTGTACGTGGAGAGGCTGACAACAAGCATCGGCGGGACTGCCTGCTCCCTCCTCCCCGCGGTCGGCTATGCTGCCGTGCAGCCCTCACCGCCCCACCTTACTGCCATCACTGGCCTAGCCATCCTTCTACTCACCCACACCTGCTGTTATTCTCCGGTGATGGCAGACGAACCTGTAAATCCTCATACAGTCGTACTCCCCTCAGCGTGGGAAACAACTGCCGAGTCTTCCCTACCTCCGTGTGGTTCCCTTCCTAGGCCTCACCGTCGTCCATTGCCCTGGTGCTCTCGGCACGGCCTGGTCAACGTGGTCAACAACCGACATGCATCCTTATTACGCACCAAAAAATGAATACCCCCTGCTAGCTGGGACCCACCATAGTGGGTGGCTGACTTGTGGGCCTAATAAGTTGATGAGGACGGAGGGCTTTGTCAACTTAGTAAATATGAACGATTCTAGCTCAAGTGACCGTACGATGTCCATCCAACGGCCATAGTGCTTCTTCAACCTCTGGTCTTCTTGCTCCAGCCGCCCAAAGCAGCGCCGGTCGTGCCGTGTGCTCCTGCCTCTCGTGGCCGGCTGTGATGCCGCGGAGGCCTCACCGCCCCCTACTACTCCCACCGCTAGCCCAGGGTATCCCTCTACTCACCCACACCCCCTGTTATTCTGCGGTGACAGCAGCCTCACGCCGCAGCCGAACCAGTGAACCCTCGTACTCCTCTCTGCGTGGGCATCCACTGCCACGTCTTCCCCGGCTCCGCGTCGTCCCCTTCCTAGGCCTCGCCGTCGTCCACCGCCTTGGTTCTCTCGGCACGGCGTGGTCAATATGGTCAACGACCGACTTCCATCGGAAGAGTACTGTACGTGGAGAGGCTGACAGGTGGGTCCGAGGCCACAGCCAATTTTTTTGTGATTTGCCAAGTAAGTCGCTTTGTCAGGCCTGTTGGGCTGCAAATCTTTCAAGACGAGGAGAACTTCATTCGGCTGGCCGAGAAAATGGCCTATCAGTAATGAAAAATGGGCTGTACATTTTTAAAACACATCAAACCGGCAATTAGTTTCAAATATATTTTTTTCATTTCGAGATTTTAAATTACATTAATTTTTATGCATGGAGAATTTGTTGGACTTTATATTGATATACATTTATTTTTAAAATCAGTTTAAATGTGAATCAAAATTTTGGGATTAAAAATAGTTCGGACCGCACCGAAATATGCAAAATTTCGTATAATTGTTTAATCGTGGCCACAATATGGGCTGTAATGCTAACAAAAAGAATATGGGCTCCAAAAAAAACCTTAAGAATTAGCAAATGGGCCGTAAATTATTAGAAATAATGGCAGATGGGTTGTATGCTCTTTTCCACAGATTTGAGCCTTTCCTAAAAAAAGGTTGACGCACAAGCAGTGACTGTTGGATGTCCATCCAACGGCCATCATGCTTCTTCAATCTCTGCTCTTCCTGCTCCAGCCGCTCAAACAAGCACCAGCGGGACTGCCTGCTCCCTCCTCCCCGTGGTCGGCTCTGCTGCTGCGTAGGCCTCACCGCCCCACCGTACTCCCATCGCTGGCCTAGCCATCCCTCTACTCACCCACACCTGTTGTTATTCTCCGGCGACGGTAGACGAACCAATAAACCCTCGTACAGTCGTACTCCCCTCCGCGTGGGAAACAACTGTCGAGTCTTCCCTGTCTCCGTGTCGTTCCTTTCCTAGGCCTCACCGTCGTCCACCGCCCTGGTGCTCTCGGCGCGTCCTGGTCAACATGGTCAACGATCGACATGCATCTGAAATTGACTGTACGTGGAGAGGCCGACAACTGGGTCCACGGCCGCACGCAAGGAAATGCTTCCTTATTACGCGCAAAATAATGATTCCTCCACCTAACATCAGGGACCCACCGAAAGGGCCTCTGTATTTCTCGAAAAAAACGTTACCGTCGTTGATAGCTCGGACCCACCAGCTATATCTTCGCACGCAAGGAAGTGCCTCCTTATTACGCACAAAACAAATGAATACTCCACATGTTAGCTGGGACCGATTATAGTGGCAGGCTGACTTGTGGGCCTACCAAGTTGACGGGGACGGAGGGCTTTGTCAACTTAGTCAATAATATGCACGATTCTAGCTCCAGTGACCGTACGATGTCCATCCAACGGCCGTAGTGCTTCTTCAACCTCTGGTCTTCTTACTCCAGCCGCCCAAACCAGCGCCGGTCGTGCCTCGTGCTCCTGCCTCCCGTGGCCGGCTGCGATGCGGCGGAGGCCTCACCGCCCCTACTACTCCCACCGCTGGCCAGACCATCCCTCTACTCACCCACACCCCCTATTATTCTGCGGCGATGACAGCCTCACCCTCGTACTCCTCTTCGCGTGGGCATCCACTGTCGCGTCTTCCCCGACTCCATGTCTCCCCCTTCCCAGGCCTCGCCGTCGTCCACCGCCGTGGTGCTCTCGGCACGGCGTGGTCAATGTGGTCAACGACCGACTTCCATCGGAAGATTACTGTATGTGGAGAGGCTGACAGCTGGGTCCATGGCAGCCGCAAGGAAGTGCCTCCTTATTACGCGCAAAATAATTATACCTCCACCTGACAGCGGGGACCCACCGGATGGGCCACCAGTATTTCACGAAAAAAATGTTTCCCCCCTGACTGCTGGGACCCACCAGCTACATCTTCGCACGCAAGGAAGTGCGTCCGGGCAAAAAAACCAAAATGATTTGCCCCCCTGACTGCTGGGACCCACCAGCTACATCTTCGCAGGCAAGGAAGTGCCTGACAGTCGGGACCCACCTGGTTGAAGCGTATGTAGCGTTGTCATTCTGGTCGCGAAAGTGTACGTACATACTGGTCGATGTAGAGGCACGCATGTGTCATAGTAGAGGCGCGCACGTGTCGATGTAGAGGCGCGCACGTAGCATGTACACGTACGTATAGCGGCGAGGGTGCAAGAAAGAAAATACGGCCACATACGTACATACATGAAGGGTCTCGAACACCTACTCGCGCATACGTACATGGCTGGGTCGGAACGGAGAAACAACGTGGTCGTTGTGTTCATGGGGAGGCAACGGAATGCGTCGTGTTCATGGGGAGGCAACGGAAGGCGTCGTGTTCATTGGGAGGCAACAGAACGCGTGGGAGCCAACCGGCTTGGACAGAACAGGCGATGGAAACGAGGCCTGGCGAACCGCACAACGGAGGAAATGGACCTCCTACGTTCGGAACGGGGTCATGTTGATCGGGAGGGGTGTGGCGTACCGCAAAACAGAGGAAACTGACCTCCTACGGTCGAAACGGGAGTCCTGTTGATCTGGAGGGGTGTGGCGTACCGCAAAACGGACAAAACGAACCTCCTACGGTCGAAACGGGGGTCGTGTTGATTGGGAGGGGTGTGGCGTACCACAAAACGGACGAAACGGACCTCCTACGGTCGAAACGGGGGTCCTGTTCATCGGGAGGGGTGTGGCGTACCGCAAAACGGGACTCCACGGGATACTGTTCATCTCCACCGTCGACCTCCTCCAGCCTTCACGGGCTACCGTCAACCTCCTCCAGCCTCCACGTGCTCCTGTTCATCCAGCCTCCACCGCGCGCTACTCCACCAGCTATTGTTCAACCACCCCTCCACTGTCTACTGTTCATCCAGCCCTCCACCATCTACTGTTCATCCAGCCCTCCATACCATGGGGTCCTGTTCAACCACCCCTCCACGGCCACCCCTCCACCGTCTACTGTTCATCCA
>NC_041389.1:344585111-344649607 GCF_002162155.2 Triticum dicoccoides
CTCACTATTCATCCAATCGATCGGCTTCAGTTTGCAGCAGTAGCGTAGGAATCGCTCCATCTGGTTCAGTTAATAGCCATCGATCGATCGCTCGGGTTCAGTAATGCGTAGCCTGCAGTGCAATCGCTCGGGTTCAGTTAGAGCCCAACGCCTCGCTCGGGTTCAGTTAGAGCCAACGCCTCGCACACACGCGCGTACCTGTACGAGAGAAACGCGCATCGCTCTCCCACCGTAACCGGAAACTCCCCAAAATTTTCCTCCCCCTCGCTTCTACCATGGTTTTTTCCGTCATGGACGGCCCAAAGAATGTCATGCAGCTGCATCTCCGGCCCGCCCAGGATGAAAAGCCCATTTTCTGTCATGATTTTTTGTCATAGAAGTAGGAGCCCACCACATCTATGATGATACCGGGTTTTGTCACAATTATCGTCTTAGAAGTGTCATATGTATGACAGGAAAAAGTTTCGTTCGGCTCAAAATGTCACGGATGTGTCTTTTTTTGTAGTGATTGCAATACCGTTTGTGCTCACTTTTATCATTAGTTAGCTTGCTGTTTTTATAATTTCAGATTACAAAACCCTTTATCTACCATCCATATTGCACTTGTATCACCATCTCTTCACTGAACTAGTACACCTATACAATTTACCATTGTATTGGGTGTGTTGGGGACACAAGAGACTCTTTGTTATTTGGTTGCAGGGTTGTTTGAGAGAGACCATCTTCATCCTACACCTCCCACGGATTGATAAACCTTAGGTCATCCACTTGAGGGAAATTTGCTACTGTCCTACAAACCTCTGCACTTGGAGGCCCAACAACGTGTACAAGAAGAAGATTGCATAGTAGACATCAGCCACATGCGCGGGTGAAGGTTTGCCAGCCGTGGGTCAGGACCACGCTACCAGAGGCGGTGACCTCGGTACCAACCCACAAAGCCCTGCTGCAGCACCCGCCGGCCTACAGCCAGAGAACATCAGGCCCCGAAGAAGGAAGCTAGGTGTCAGCTGGGCTCTCCGACCACACCATGAACTCGGGGATCATGTCTAGCGTGGAAAAGCGCGCCCGAGGAGGGTGCACGATCACGGCGCGCCTCCCTTCATCATGGGGGCTGCTCCGCAGCCGGTGGCCCCTGCCGTGGGAAGAGGTGCCATTGCGGGCGCCTAAAGCAACGCTGCCTCTGCGGGGCCCATGCCCGCGCCCCCTAGAAGCCACCGGAGGGACCACGGGGTGCTTGCGGGGGCGGCCGCGGCCCCTCTTGGGAGGAGGAAAGGCTGGCCCCTCCTTGGAGGCCTTCCCATTCTCAGCCGCTGAAAACCTCTTCGGCGACGCCATGGGAGCAAGACGGATAGGAGAAAAGCAGGCGGGAGTGATACATCTCCAACGTATCTATAATTTATGAAGCATTCATGCTATTTTATTTTCTGTTTTGAATGTTTATGGGCTTTATTATACACTTTTATATTATTTTTGGGACTAACCTATTAACCGGAGGCCCAACCCATATTGTTGTTTTCTTGCCTATTTCAGTGTTTCGAAGAAAAGGAATATCAAACGGAGTCCAAACGGAATGAAACCTTCGGGAGCGTGATTTTTGGAACGAACGTGATCCAGAAGACTTGGAGTTGAAGTCAAGGAAGCTTTGAGGTGGCCACGAGGGTGGGGGGTGCGCCCCCCTACTGGGCGCGGCCCTTGTCTCGTGGGCCCCTAGTGGCTCCCCCGACCGACTTCTTTTGCCTATATATTCTCATATACCCTAAAAACATCGAAGCAAACAATAGATCGGGAGTTCCGCCGCCGCAAGCATCTGTAGCCACCAAAAACCTCTCGGGAGCCCGTTCCGGCACCCTGCCAGAGGGAGGATCCCTCACCGATGGCCATCTTCATCATCCCGGCACTCTCCATGACGAGGAGGGAGTAGTTCACCCTCGGGGCTGAGGGTATGTACCAGTAGCTATGTGTTTGATCTCTCTCTCTCTCTCTCTCTCTCTCTCTCTCTCTCGTTCTTGAGATGGCACGATCTTGATGTATCGTGAGCTTTGCTATTATAATTGGATCTTATGATGTTTCTCCCCCTCTACTCTCTTGTGATGAATTGAGTTTTCCTCTTGAAGTTATCTTATCGGATTGAGTCTTTAAGGATTTGAGAACACTTGATGTATGTCTTGTCGTGCTTATCTGTGGTGACAATGGGATATCACGTGATCCACTTGATGTATGTTTTGGTGATCAACTTGCGGGTTCCGCCCATGAACTTATGCATAGGGGTTGGCACACGTTTTTGTCTTGACTCTCTGGTAGAAACTTTGGGGTACTCTTTGAAGTACTTTGTGTTGGTTGAATAGATGAATATGAGATTGTGTGATGCATATCGTATAATCATGCCCACGGATACTTGAGGTGACAATGGAGTATCTAGGTGACATTAGGGTTTTGGTTGATTTGTGTCTTAAGGTGTTATTCTAGTATGAACTCTATGATAGATTGAACAGAAAGAATAGCTTCATGTTATTTTACTATGGACTCTTGAATAGATAGAACAGAAAGGATAACTTTGAGGTGGTTTCGTACCCGACCATAATCTCTTTGTTTGTTCTCCTCTATTAGTGGCTTTGGAGTGACTCTTTGTTGCATGTTGAAGGATAGTTGTATGATCTAGTTATGTTATTATTGTTGAGAGAACTTGCACTAGTGAAAGTATGAACCCTAGGCCTTGTTTCCTATCATTGCAATATCGTTTGTGCTCACTTTTATCATTAGTTACCTTGCTGTTTTTATATTTTCAGATTACAAATACCTATATCTACCATCCATATTGCACTTGTATCATCATCTCTTCGCCGAACTAGTGCACCTATACAATTTGCCATTGTATTGGGTGTGTTGGGGACACAAGAGACTCTTTGTTATTTGGTTGCAAGGTTGTTTGAGAGAGACCATATTCATCCTACGGCTTCCATGGATTGATAAACCTTAGGTCATCCACTTGAGGGAAATTTGCTACTATCCTACAAACCTCTGCACTTGGAGGCCCAACAACGTCTACAAGAAGATGGTTGTGTAGTAGACATCAAGCTCTTTTCTGGCGCCGTTGCCGGGGAGGTGAGTGCTTGAAGGTATATCTTTAGATCTTGCAATCAAATCTTTTTGTTTCTTGTTTTATCACTAGTTTAGTTTATAAAAGAAAACTACCAAAAAATGGAATTGAGTTTGTCTCATACGCTTCATCTTTTCAATATCTTTCGTGAGAACGATGAAAAGGAAAATTGTGCTCAATTGCTAGAAGAAGAATGCATTAAAATGTTTGGTACTAGATCTTTGAATGATGAGCATGATTTCAATGTTGTTAGTATGAACTCTTTGAATATCCATAGTTCTAATGATGATTGCACTAGTTATGATGAAAATATGTCTTATAAGCATGTCGATTTTTGTGGAGTAGATTGGGTTTGCAAGTACACACCAAATAGGGAAAATAGATATTGCAAGAGGCATAAGTATTTAGAAACTAAAGGGTTGCAAGAAAGGCTTAATGTTAGTGCTGAAAGTTTAAGATATCTTTACCATACTTCTGAACTTTCCAATGAACATGGTCATTTAAATCTCCGATGCAAACTGTTTCATGATCGAATCGTGTCCAAAAATTATGATGAATTGATTTCCCTTGCGCATCATAATGAAATTAGTTTTCTTTTGGGTTATGAAGAATTGAAACATGCGACTAAGCTTATTCCAGAATTTAATCTTGAGAATTTTCTTGATATTGATCTAGAGGAAATTTATATGTATTGTGCGGTGAATTGCATTGAAAATCCTTATATTGCCAATTCCTAAAGAAAAGAAAGCAAATAGGAGAGGAAGAGAATACTAATGAAAGGGGAGAGACTTCCCAATATCCTCCTATTATTTCTTATGATGAATTAGGTAACGAGGAGGAGCTTTCTATTCAACCAGTCTCATCAATAAGGAGATCAAAGAAGAAGGTTGAACCCACACATAATGTGAAGAAGAAAAAGAAAAGAAGGAGCAACAAAGGTAAAAAAGTATCCCTCCCAAATGATGTTGCTCCTACTACTCTTTGTGGTGATAATAATTGCTATACTATTGGTGCTATCCATACTATTAATGATGAGAGTGATTATGCTTATGATATGAAAAGGCCCAAGCTTGGGGAAGCTATGTTTGATGAGGATGAAATATTTGAGAATATATTTGCTGCAATTAATGTTTGTCCCAAGCTTGGGGATGCTATGTTTAATAAAGATGATATTTTTAGCCTCCCAAGTTTTGATATGCAAAGTTATTATGATGATAGCATGCCTCTTACCTATGATGATTATATTGATGAAAGTGGGTTTGGAAGAGTGTCAACTTTAGGAAGTAGTGATCCCACTATTTTGGAAGATGTTGAATCTTATTGTGTTGAATATGAAAGTGGATTTGGAAGAGTGTCAACTTTATTTTTGTGATGATTCCACTATCTTGGCAGAGGTTTCAATCGATTATGATGAGAACAAAGTTGTTACTTATGATGATTATTGTGATGAAACTTATGCCATAAAAAGTAGTGATGATTATATTTATAAAACTTGTCATGATTATGATTACCCTTTTTCTGAACATTACTCTTTCAATGTGGAAACAATTTATAGTATTCAAGTCTCTTATGATACTCCCACTATTCCGAATAAGAAGAATTTTGCTTATGTGGAGAGTAGTAAATTTTCTATGCAAGTAGATCATGAAAAGAATGCTTTAGGTGCTGGTTATATTGCTGAATTCATTCATGATGCTACTGAAAATTATTATGAGGGAGGAACATATGCTTGTAGGAATTGCAAAAATATCAAGTTTCCTCCCTATGTGTTGAAAATCTTGAAGCTATGCTTGTTTTGCCCTCCTATGCTAGTTGATTATTGTTCCCATAAGTTGTTTGCTCACAAAATCCCTATGCATAGGAAGTGGGTTAGGCTTAAATGTGCTAGTCATATGCTTCATGATGCTCTCGTTATGTTTCAATTCTTATCTTTTGTGTGAGCATCATTGTCATCATCATGCCTAGCAAGAAAGGCATTAAAGAAAAACTCTTGTTGGGAGACAACCCAATATTTACCTGTGACAGCCTGTATTTTTACCTTCTCTCTTTTTACCAGACTTGCCTTCTCTCTCTTTCCGGACTTGGTTTTCATCGTGGTTTTGCCCTGAGTTGATTTGGATTTTTGGATATATTCAAATGGACTTGTCACTTGGGCATATCCTTGGCTTTCACCCAAGTGACCTATCTACCTTATTCCTCCCACAAATTCCCAAAATAATAAAATGAATATTTTTCCTAAAATGAAAGTATTCATTTTCTCTCTTAAGTCCATTTCAGAACTTTGTGCTTCAAAGCAACCTCAATTTTTCTTGCTCAGAAAAATTTGAGATAATTCCTAAATATTCTTAGGATCATGGCACCTCTTCCCATGCAAAATTATTGCATCACTTTTTGTAATATTTTTTCTGTAGAAAATCTTTTCACTTCTGGACCAGAAATGCACTTTGTACAGCAAGTGCATTTTCCCCTAAGCTTTTAGCCTTGATCTTTCTTGAGCTTAAACACCCTCCTAAGAAACCCTAAACCCCAGGAGATCAGCCCTAATGGCCTTCTAGAAGGTGGCCAAACTTGGCGACCAAGTTTCTGTACAGAAACTTGTCAGCTAAGTGGCGTCACTTCTGGTCGACCTGGGCATGAGCCATCAACTCGCCTAGACTAAACACTGCATGGTCGAGAGTGTAGACAAGGTTTGGCCGCTCCTGGGTGCTATTTTGACCATGCCATCCTAGTGACCGCGCATGGACACGCTGCCTGGCATGCGTCTCGACGCGCTCTGGCTGGCGCCTTGCACTCTATTTCGTGCGTGCACGTTCCAGCGCTCGCCGCCGACTGCTGTACCGCGCCACAACCCTCGACCCATCACCCATGACCCCTCCCTGGCGCTTGCCGACGCCAGAGCCGCCGCAGCAAGACCGGTCAAGTCGCGGCCAAAATGGCACAGTGCGCGCGTGTGCTTGTCCCCATCCCAAACCGCCTCCTGTGCTCGTCCGCAAGCGTGGGCAAGCGCCGGCGTTGACGCTGCACCCTGTCCCCTCGCGTTGGAGCCTCTCGTCGACTTTCACCGCGTGTCTAGAGCGCTCCTGCGGCGACATGTTCCCCCCCCCCCCGCTCTAGCTATATATAGCGCTCCCCTCCTCGCTCACTAGCCACGCACCACTCCACACCACCTACACGAACACATAGACAAGCAGAAGTCCGGTCGGGCAGGCCTCTGGCCGTCGCCCCGACCAGAGGACTTCGGCGATCCCCATAGTCGAGCCGCCGCACTCCGGTGCCTCTCGAGCTCAAGCAACTGCTTGGGCGGGGCACTGGGGGTCTGCTGGTGCTGCCTGGACCCCGTGGAGCCCTCGGAGCCGCCTCTCGCCGCCGTCTTCTTCCTCTCCGATGAATCCCGTCCGCCACCGAAGCTTGCGAGCTCAATTGCAACCAGATCCGACCACCTCTCGTCAAGCCACGGGTACGGGCAGGTGCGCCACAACCCCAGCTTCAATCCTACCCCTCTCATTTAGCCCAAACCCCCTCGTCGCCGATGTGAGCTCCGGCGAAGCCCCACCTTCCTCTGATCTCTCTCTCTCTCCTGACGCAAGGGACCCACCGGTCGGTCTCACCACTCGCGCCCGAAGCGGTATGAGTGGAGGCGTATTTCTGTTTTTTGCCTTCGACGTCACCCCCCGAGGAATTTCTGTTTAATTCAAATTTATTTAGAAATTTGAGCAAACTTTGACCAACCATAATTTCTAAACCACAAGTCCAAATGAATTGATTCTTTTTGCATTGTCTTCGTTACAGAAAGCTCTAGCAGCACACCGAAAGGTGGAGTTTTCCTTGCTGTCTATAATTTCTGGTGATTTTCAGAAGGTGTTTTGACATTTATCTTTGTGGTTTTAAAATATTTTCAAACGGAGGATCTTGCGTTGAAGCTAACAAGGAGGAGTGTGACCCTCCTCTGAACTAAGGCAAGCCACAACATCATTTGGATGGTGTTATTTCAATATCTATGATTTTTTACTTGAATATGAGTCTTTCTTTGCATTTAAAATTTGATAATTAATATGGTTAATTGCTAGTTGTTTTATGATGCTTGATATGCTTGTTTTAGCTTCTGGTTGAGTTCATAGAATAGTTTGGCTAAGTAGAGTAAGATTTTGCACTAGATATTTTGTTATGGAAAGTTATGCTAGTAATAGTTTTCAACTAAATGATGAACTAATAAAAATGTTTTTTGCAAATGAAAATGACTTATAACCAGAGAAGTTTCTGATCTTAGTAGTGCAACTTAGTTATATTGCTTGTTTTGATCCATGCTTAAGAGTTGCTTACTCTATGTGACGAGTAGTTGCATGATTTCCGGTATGATGCCATGTTAGTAATAAAAAGTTTTTCTGAAAGTTAATACTTGATTAAGTTCAACCTGAATATGATGTTGATCACATCATGGTGCCACTGAATCGGGTTTTTAATTGAGTGCGACCACATTTACCTAATGGGAAGGTCTTGATTCGGTCCTTTGTCGTGGCTCTCACCGGTGCCTCCCGCGAGGGAAGGTTATGGGCGTACATACCCTGGCCCGGTAGGCAGACATAACCTTGTGTGCTCATTTTGTTTTTATGGTACCTTGTCCCCGTTTGGGACTGTTTTGCCACGACGGTCGCCGTTGGTGTCTTTGGTACACACGGGGCCACCCAAGACCTAGCCCTGAGAGGGAGATGGTCGGAGTGGCCGGGGTGAGTGCATGGCAAAGGGAGGGTTTCATCGGAGTACTTTGGTCCACCCAAATGGGAGTACGAGGCCAGGTATTCCGTAGTGTGGGTAAAGTATGCCCTCGGTTATGGGCAAGACTCGGGAGTAAGTCACACCATGGATCACCTTTTATAATTAATATTGCAAACTAGTAATTGTTGTGATGCATTGTTTCATGGTGAACCTTGAACGCTCGAGGTGTTCATGAGTGATTGGTTTCAGGTGTGACCTCGGTGTGGTCACCGTTTGGTTACGAGGGAACTGTCTGGTAAGCGAGTCTGTGTGACTCGGTGCGCTATTTGGTTGCGCTGCATAGCTTTGCATTTGTAGTAATTTCTTGCATTAATTTAACTTGATTAATTATCATGATATTGTCTGTCATCGTGCTTATATTTGTTGTGAGCTTGCAAGTACATTCAATGTACTGACCTTGCGTGTCATGCCAGTTATCAGGCAAGTTGATTCGCATTGGAGCGCATCTCGCGTCTAGGCCGTGTCCACGTCGGTGTCCCTATGTCATGGAGTTCCGCTACATCGTTCTTCCGCTGTCGCGTAGTTTCATGTGATCGAGGCCCCAGCCATGTTCATTAAATAATGTACATACTGTCCAGCAGCACCATGTGTGCCACTTGGCCTCGAATTTCCATGTAATATCAGAACTTTGTACTTCGCTAGTATCAATAAAGCGGTTATTTCTATACCATGTTGTTGTGTATTGCCCGAAGACTCGATCTCTGGGCTGGCAATGCAGGGTAAACCGGTTGCTCTGAGCCGGGGTGCCACAATGCTTGTTATCAGAGCCACGCTGATTGTAGGACACGCTAGACCGGTAGTGCGTTAGTAAAATGGTAGATAGTTTCATTTGAGTGCCGGTAGACATAGGAATTGGTTGTTGCATTGTGTGCATGACTTATCATTGTTATTACTAACCGTATGGTTTGTGAGTGTACATGGCACCAGTACTGATCTTGTACCATCCCGAGCCAGCTCGGTGCACATCACCGCACCTGCTTCAGAACGTGTGGCGACGACTCTATCCAGAGGGTGCTGATCCAGAGTATCGGGTGTATCGCGAGCATCTGGCCGGTGCATTGTATGAGTATTATGGTGAGGTCACTCTACACCACATTTCTCCATCCGGCGCTTACACTCGTTCGTCTAAGGGTGGTCTTGCTTCTACGCCATCTCAGGCGGTTCAGTTTGCTGCTATTGAGGCTCTTGTAGACTTGCACGACAATGAGGTTCGCATGCACACCCACCCTGGACTTTTCTTCTACCCATCACTGCACGAGAGTGGGTGTATCCGCTTTCCTTTGATTAATCTGGCGTGCGATTGTCCCACTAGCCACCTTGCATGCTACATCACCGCTAGCTATCTCCTTAACTACGAGTTAGCTGGGAGCTCTCACACCCTCGTGCCGCTCTTGCTGCTGCTCGTATAAGGAACCCTCTTCCACTGTCATCTACACTTCTGCTCCTCCCACCTTCGTTCCTACGACGGCCTCACAGGGTACCGTTAACCCTTTGACGGTGAACCCTCGCAGCGCTCCTGCTGCATGGTCTTCTCTTGTCGCTACTCCTGCCGCTCCTATGCTTGGATCCCATCCCCCGCCTGCCCCTGAGGGGAGAGCCCTCAAGGCAGTGCCAGCGCACCTCTCTTCCCATGGAGGTCTCTACTATCAGTTCAGGATCTGGGTCCGGCTCAGGAGACGAGCCTGCAGCAGCACCATCCGAGTAGTAGATCGTTAGAGTATCGTGGTAGTCATGAGCATGATGTATGGCTGTATTCGCATTTGTCATGATGAGTAGTTTCATATACAAGGGTAGTAGACCCATTGCGATGTTTATTTTCATGTTGGGACTATGTATAATCATGTTGGATTTTTTTCGACTTGGTTTTATTTTCTACTTTCTTCCGGGATTTGTCATTGGTTTTCCCCCACTTTGGAATTTTCTCATCATGGTTGCTATGTATTGGGAAAACAAAAATAGCATGCCGCGTGGAGGCAGCAGCAGTCAAGCTGGTGAGGATGTCCCTATCCGTCGTTCCGCAAGACAGGCATGACATTCCCCTGAACCATACCAGCCACCTCCGCCTCCACCGCCACAACCGCCTTCCGCCGAGCAAATCCTGTGAATGTTTGAAGAAAGAAGAAGCAACGATCTGCTGGAAATACTGAAAAGTGTACAAGTTATGGTTGGGCAAGATGGAAACTAGAATGGCCATCATTCCAAGCTATCAAAATTTCAGCAAACCAAGCCTCCCAGTTTCAGCCATACTACTGATTCTTTGGACGCCGACGACTGGCTAAGGACTATTGAAAGAAAACTAGAAATTGCTCGCACAGACGATGGGGACAAGGATCCCTTCGCAACGCATTATCTCGAAGGAGCTGCCGCTATATGGTGGGATAATGCCAAAGCAATATGTCTTGCCGACGAGGAAATTACTTGGACAAAATTCAAGGATCACTTCCGCAAATATCAGATTCCCACCGGACTCGTGAAGATCAAGCAACACGAATTTCTCGCCCTCACTCAAGGCAGCATGATCGCCGCCGAGTATCTGAATAAATTCAACCATCTGGCGCGCTACTCTCTCCATGATGTTGCCACCGAAGAGCGGAAGATTACCGATTTCTTGGAGGCCTACATCAACATCTCTAGTGCACTCTCAGTATGTTTGATTTCCCGGACTTCCCGACTCTGGTGAACAAGGCCCTAATCGTCGAGAGGGAACACAAGCTCCTGCACGACAACAAGCCAGTTGCTAATGACCACAAGCGCAAATTCAAGCCCAAGAAGGATATGCAACCAGTGCAAAAGGCTCGTACATGGAAACAGACTCAGGTGGAGTACAAACCCAATTGGCAGCAGAACGTCAAGACTACTACACAAGTCAAGAATGTCGTGACCAGCCACATGAGCGACGATTGCCAGCGCAACAATTCATGCTTCAGTTGTGGTCAAACCGGACACTACGCCCGACAATGTCCCAAGAACATTAAGCGCGTCGCTCCATTTCAGCCGCAAGTTAACTACATGGAGCAGTATTCCGCCCCCGATATAATTCAAGGGCAAGTTCATCACATTTCCACAGATGAAGCCCAAGAGGACCTGGAAGTCGTCATTGGTATGTTTCTCGTCAATGACATACCCGCCGTAATTTTATTTGACTCTCGGGCTTCCCACTCTTTTATTTCGCGGAATTTTGCTTCCCAAAACAATTTTTCTTGCGCGATTTTGGGAAAGCATATGTTGGTACAATCCCCGGATCCATACTTAGAAGCAATCTCGTCTGCCGAAATTTGGAGATTGACATCAAGGGCGTCAAGTTTCCAACATCGTTGATAATCATCGATGCCAACAAATTGGATGTCATTCTGGGCATGAATTGGTTAACCCAATACCAAGTCAGCATCAGCTGTGCGGCCAGAGAAGTTACCCTAAAAAATATGGAAGGTCGCACCACAAGTTTTTATGCCCGCAAGCGCATCCCCATGAAGCATATGGTTTTCCCAGCCGTGGCAGAAGAGGTGGAATTAATCCCAGTGGTCAGCGAGTATGCGGATGTATTTCCTGAAGAATTACCCGACATGCCACCAGACCGAGAATTGGAGTTCGCTATTGACCTAGTGCCTGGAACCACCCCGATACATAAGAAATATTATCGGATGTCCTCCTCAGAATTGGTGGAATTGAAGAAGCAACTGGATGAGATGCTGCAAAAAGGATACATTCGTCCCAGCTCTTCACCATGGGGATCACCAGCAATCTTCGTGGACAAAAAGGATGGCAGTCTACGAATGTGTGTAGACTACCGACAACTGAATGATGTCACCATTAAAAACAAGTATCCACTGCCGAGGATTGACGATCTGTTTGATCAACTCAGTGGGGCCAAAGTATTCTCAAAGATTGATTTGAGGACGGGATATCATCAACTCAAGATTAAGAAGGAAGATATTCCTAAGACTGCGTTCACCACTCGGTACGGTCTTTACAAATACACTGTTATGTCCTTCGGCCTCACCAACGCTCCTGCATTCTTTATGCATATGATGAACAAGGTGTTTATGGACTTCTTGGACAAGTTTGTGGTGGTGTTCATTGATGACATCCTCCTTTATTCCAAAAGCAAGGACGAACATAAGGAACATCTTCGCACAATTCTGCAACGGCTTTGTGATCATCAATTGTATGCCAAATTCAGCAAATGTGAGTTTTGGCTCCAGCAAATGGGATTCCTCGGACATATCCTCTTAGCAGAAGGAATCTCGGTGGAGCCAAGAAAGGTAAAAGATGTACTTGATTGGTCCGCACCCACCACCGTCTCAGAAATCCGAAGTTTCCTTGGACTGGCTGGATGTTATCGCCGTTTTATCGAAGGATTTTCCAAGATCGCCAAGCCAATGACTGAGCTCCTCAAGAAGGACAAGAAGTTCATATGGACTGAAGACTGCGAACGGAGCTTCAATGAGTTAAAAACCAGACTGACATCAGCACCCGTATTAACTCTTCTAGATATCCACCGCAGTTTTGATGTTTACTGCGACGCCTCCAGAAAAGGACTGGGGTGTGTACTCATGCAAGATGGCAAAGTGGTGGCCTATGCATCGCTCCAACTGCGACAACATGAAGGAAATTATCCTACTCATGATTTTGAATTGGCTGTGGTGGTGCATGCTTTAAAAATCTGGAGACATTATCTGATTGGAAAGAAGTGCCAGATATTCACCGACCATAAAAGTCTCATGTATATATTCACTCAGCCCGACTTGAACCTTCGACAGTGAAGATGGCTCGAGTTGGTTAAGGACTATGACCTCGGAATAAATTATCACCCGGGAAAAGCTAATGTGGTGGCTGACGCCCTCATCCGCAAACCAGCCAACCTCAATGCCCTAATGGATTCCTTGCCTCCAGAGCTCTATGAAGAAATCATGCAGCTGAATCTGGTAATCACCGACGCCCGTCTTACCAATATATTGAAAGTTGCTCCTACTTTCAAAGAAGAAATCTGTCGAGCTCAAGCAGATGATAAGGTGTTACGGATATATGTTCAGAAGCTGCACCAAGGGCAAGCACCTGATTTCATTATGGATCAGCAAGGTTTGCTAAGGTTCTGAGGAAGACTTTGCGTACCCAACCAAGATAGTCTGAAGAAGAAAATATTGGCAGAAGCACATGAAGCACATCCCGGTGGTACCAAGATGTATGAGGATCTTTGTGGATATTTTGGTGGGATGGAATGATGAAAGACATCGCGTATTTTGTGGCCTGCTGCGATATCTGCAATAAGGTAAAGGCGGAACACCAAAACCCGACGGACTCCTCCAGCCTCTGCCGGTATCCCAATGGAAATGGGACGATATTTTCATGGATTTCATCATCGGATTACCAAGTCTCATCGAGGAAATGACGCGATATGGGTCATAGTGGACACTCTAACCAAGGTGGCACACTTCCTACCTATCTGGACCACATACCGTGCAAATCAACTTGCGCAGCTGTATTTATCAAGAATTGTCAGTCTGCATGGAGTACCCAAGACTATCACCTCCGTCAGGGGATCTCTATTCACATCCGCATTTTGGTCCCGACTTCATCAAGCCTTGGGGACCGCTCTGAAGTACAGCATGGCTTACCATCCTCAGACAGATGGACAAACTGAGCGAGTAAATCAAATACTGGAAGATATGCTACGGGCATGTACATTGGCCCAAGGAACCAAGTGGGAAGACTGTCTGCCCTACGCCATGTTTTCCTACAACAACAGTTTCCAGGCCAGCTTAAAGATGTCACCCTATGAAGCCCTGTATGGCTGGAAATGCCGCACCCCATTAAATTGGTCTCAAACCAGAGATATCCGTATTTTTTGGACTGATTTAATTCTCGAAGCCGAGAAGCAAGTCAAGGAAATCCGAGACAGACAACAACTGGCCAAATCCCGACAGAAGAGCTACTATGATGCCAAACATCGTCAGATCAGCTTCGAACTCGGAGAACACGTATATCTCCGAGTCACCCCTATGAAAGGAGTCAAGAGGTTTCAGACCCAAGGAAAATTGGCACCCAGATATATCGGTCCATTTCCCGTCATGGCCAGAGTCGGAACAGTCGCTTACCAGTTGGAATTGACACCAGAATTGTCCGAAGTACACAATGTGTTTCACATCTCATAGCTAAGAAGATGCATCTCACCACCGGAGAAAAGGACTGATATATCAGAGATAGAATTGGCTAATGATTTGACTTATGAGGAAAAGCCAATCAGAATATTGGATCAGACAGAAAGGGTCACTCGCAACAAAGAGATAAGATTTTACAAAGTTCAGTGGGAGCATCACACTGAAGAAGAAGCAACCTGGGAAAGAGAGGAATTTTTAAGGACTGCATACCCAGAATGGTTTTCCCAAGCAACCGAATCTCGAGGAAGAGATTCATCCTAAGTGGGGGAGGTTTGCGACAGCCTGGATGTTTGCCTTCTCTCTTTTTACCGGACTTGCCTTCTCTCTCTTTTCGGTCTTGGTTTTCATCGTGGTTTTGCCCTAAGTTGATTTGGATTTTTGGATCTATTCAAATGGACTTGCAACTTGGGCACATCCTTGGATTTCACCCAAGTGACCTATCTACCTTATTCCTCCCACAAATTCCAAAAATAATAAAATGAATATTTTTCCTAAAAGGAAAGTATTCATTTTTCTCTCTTAAGTTCATTTTAGAACTTTGTGCTTCAAAGCAACCTCAATTTTTCTTGCTCAGAAAAATCTGAGATAATTCCTAAATATTCTTAGGATCATGGCACCTCTTCCCATGCAAAAATATTGCATCACTTTTTGTAATATTTTTGTTGTAGAAAATCTTTTCACTTCTGGACCAGAAATGCACTTTGTACAGCAAGTGCATTTTCCCCTAAGCTTTTAGCCTTGATCTTTATTGAGCTTAAACACCCTCCTAATAAACCCTAAACCCCAGGAGATCATCCCTAATGGCCTTCTAGAAGGTGGCCAAACTTGGTGACCAAGTTTCTGCACAGAAACTTGTCAGCTAAGTGGCATCACTTCTGGTCGACCTGGGCATGAGCCATCAACTCCCCTAGACTAAACACTGCACGGTCGAGAGCATAGACAAGGTTTGGCCGCTCATGGGCGTCGTTTTGACCATGCCAGCCTGGTGACCGCGCGTGGACACGGTGCCTGGCATGCGTCTCGACGCGCTCTGGGTGGCGCCTTGCGCTCGGTTTCGCACATGCACGTTCCAACGCTCGCAGCTGAATTCCGCACCACGCCACAACCCTCGACCCATCACCCACGACCCCTCCCTGGCGCTCGCCGACGCCGGAGTCACCGTAGCAAGACTAGTCAAGTCGCGGCCAAAATGGCACAGTGCGTGCGTGTGCTTGTCCCCATCTCAAACCGCCTCCTGTGCTCGTCCGCAAGCGTGGGCAAGTGCCGGCATTGACGCTGCACCCTTTCCCCTCGCGTTGGAGCCTCTCGTCGATATTCCCCACGTGACTAGAGCGATCCGTCGGCGACACGTTCCCCCCTCCCCTCTGGCTATATATAGCGCTCCCCTCCTCGCTCACTAGCCACGCACCACTCCACACCACCTCCACGAACAAGTAGATGAGCAGAAGCCCGGTCGGGAGGCCTTTAGCCGTCGCCCCGACCAGAGGACTTCGGCGATCCCCGCAGTCCAGCCGCCGCACTCCGGTGCCTCTCGAGCTCAAGTAACTGCTTGGGCGGGGCATTGGGGATCTGCTGGTGCTTCCTGGACCCCGTGGAGCCTTCGGAGCCGCCTCTCGCGACCGTCTTCTTCCTCTCCGGCGAATCCCGTCCACCACCGAAGCTTGCGAGCTCAACTGCGACCAGCTCCGGCCACCTCTCGCCAAGCCACGGGTATGGGCAGGTACGCCACGACCCCAGCTTCAATCCTACCCCTCTCGTTTAGCCCCAAACCCCCTCGTCGCCGGCGTGAGCTCCAGCGAAGCCCCGCCTCCCTCTGATCTCTCTCTCTCCTGACGCATGGGACCCACCGGTCGGTCTCACCTCTCGCGCCCGAAGTGGTACGAGTGGAGGCGTATTTCTGTTTTACGCCTTCGACGTCACCCCCTAGGAATTTCTGTTTAATTCAAATTTATTCAGAAATTTGACCAAACTTTGACCAGCCATAATTTCTAAACCACAAGTCCAAATGAATTGATTCTTTTTGCATTGTCTTCGTTATGGAAAGATCTAGCTGCACACCAAAAGGTGGATTTTTCCTTGCTGTCTAGAATTTTTGGTGATTTTCAGAAGGTGTTTTGACATTTATCTTAGTGGTTTTAAAATATTTTCAGAAGGAGGATCTTGCCTTGAAGCTAACCAGGAGGAGTGTGACCCTCCTCTGTACTAAGGCAAGCCAAAGAATCATTTGGATGGTGTTATTTCAATATCTATGATTTTCTACTTGAATATGAGTCTGTATTTGCATTTAAAATTTGATAAATTAATATGGTTAATTGCTAGTTGTTTTATGATGCTTGATATGCTTGTTTTAGCTTATGGTTGAGTTCCTAGAATTGTTTGGCTAAGTAGAGTAAGATTTTGGACTAGATATTTTGTTATGGAAAGTTATGGTAGCAATTTTTGCTAGTAATAGTTTTCAACTAAATGATGAACTAATAAAAATGTTGTTTGCAGATAAAAATGACTTATAACCAGAGAAGTTTCTGATCTTAGTAGTGCAACTTAGTTATATTGCTTGTTTTGATCCATGCTTAAGAGTTGCTTGCTTTGTGTGACGAGTAGTTGCATGATTTCCGGTATGATTCCATATTAGTAATAAAAAGTTTTTCTGAAAGTTAATACTTGATTAAGTTCAACCTGAATATGATGTTGAGAACATCTTGGTGCCACTGAATCGGGTTTTTAATTCAGTGTGACCACATTTACCTAATGGGAAGGTCTTGATTCGGTCCTTTGTCGTGGCTCTCACCGGTGCCTCCCGCGAGGGAAGGTTATGGGCGTGCATACCGTGGCCCGGTAGGCAGACATAACCTTGTGTGCTCGTTTTGTTTTTATGGTACCTTGTCCCCGTTTGGGACCGTTTTGCCACGACGGTGGCCGTTGGTGTCTTTGGTAGACACAGGGCCACCCAAGACCTAGCCCTGAGAGGGAGATGGTCGGAGTGGCGGGGGAGAGTGCATGGCAAAGGGAGGGTTTCGTCGGAGTACTTTGGTCCACCCGAATGGGAGTACGAGGCCAGGTATTCCGTAGTGTGGGTAAAGTGCGCTACCTCTACAGAGTGTATTTAATCTATCGATAGCCACGCCCTCGGTTATGGGCAAGACTCGGGAGTAAGTCACACCATGGATCAACTTTTATAATTAATCATGCAAACTAGTAATTGTTGTGATGCATCGTTTCGTGGTGAACCTTGAGCGCTCGAGGTGTTCATGAGTGATTGGTTTGGCGTGACATTGGTGTGGTCACCGTTTGGTTACGAGGTAACCGTCTAGTAAACGAGTTCGTGTGACTCGGTGCGCTTTTTTGTTGCGCTGCATAGCTTTGCATTTGTAGTAATTTCTTGCATTAATTTAACTTGATTAATTATCATGATATTGTCTGTCATCATGCTTATGTTTGTTGTGAGCTTGCAAGTACATTCAATGTACTAACCTAGCGTGTCATGCCAGTTTTCAGGCAAGTTGATTCGCATCGGAGCGCATCTCGCGTCTAGGCCGTGTCCACGTCGGTGTCCCTGTGCCATGGAGTTCCGCTACGTCGTTCTTCCGTTGCCGCGTAGTTTCGTGTGATCGAGGCCGCAACCATGTTCATTAAATAATGTACATATTGTCCAGTAGCACCGTGTGTGCCGCTTGGCCTCTAATTTCAATGTAATATAAGACCTTTGCACCACTCTAGTATCAATACAGCGGTTATTTCTGTACCATGTTGTTGTGTATTGCTAGAAGACTCGATCTCTGGGCTGGCAATGCAGGGTAAACCGGTTGCTCTGAGCCGGTGTGCCACATTACCCTTACTGTTTTTGTGTGTTCACATGATTATGCTACTGTAGTAATCATGTTTCATAGCTTTTGTTTCAATAAACTGCCAAGTAAGACCTTTAGGATAGCTTACGGTGATAGTTGTGTTGATCCTGCTGAAAATCAGTAACTTTTGCACCCATTAAATTAGTTCTGATAATTCACATAAACGTGCTTTTGATCTGATTCTTTTTGCCCTGAATTGGTACACGTTTTTCTCTGGACTTCCTAATTGGGTAGGGTTGTTGGAGTTCCAGAAGTATATGTTTGATACAGATTACTACAGACGGTTCTGTTTTTGACAGATTCTGTTTTCTATGTGTTGTTTGCTTATTTTGATGAATCTATGAGTAGTATCGGTGGGTATGAACCATAGAGAAGTTGGAATACAGTAGATATTACACCAATATGAATTTAGAATGAGTTCACAACAGTACCTAAGTGGTGGATTTATTTTCTTATACTAACGGAGCTTACGAGTTTTCTGTTGAGTTTTGTGTTGTGAAGTTTTCAAGTTTCGGGTAAAGATTCGATGGACTATGGAATAAGGAGTGTAAATAGCCTAATCTTGGGGATTACCAAGGCACCCCAAGGTAATATTCAAGGACAACCAAGAGCCTAAGCTTGGGGATGCCCCGGAAGGCATCCCCTCTTTCGTCTTCGTTCATCGGTAACTTTACTTGGAGCTATATTTTTATTTACCACATGATATGTGTTTTGCTTGGAGCATAATTTTATTTTGTTAGTATTTGCTTTCTGTTATTTATAATAATGTTTTGCATCTATATTTTCAATAAAAATTTAAAGGATAGCCTTTACCATGCTTATTTTGGTAGTATACATGTTTCTGTTTGAAAACAGAAAGTTTACCGTTGTTGCCAAAATTCCCTAGAAAAGTCAGAGAATGGTATAATGTTGAAACTTTTTGCATATTGATATCTGATAAATCTTCTACAGTAAGGTATTTTTCTCATAATTTTTGGAGTTAGGGAAGTATGATGAATCTTGCATTCTTTACAGACTATACTGTTTTGGCAGATTGCTGTTATGGTTGCATTGTTTGCATATGTTTGCTTGTTTAATGATTCTATTTGAGGATAGGAGTGTTAAATATGCAGAGGCATTTAGTATGCAATGTTGAATAATAATTTTAGTGGTTTTTTACAGTAGAAAATGATAAGGTTTTGCATTGGTTTATACTAACCTATCTCACGAGTTCTTGTTGAGTTTGGTGTGGATGAAGCTTTTGATAAAAAGAGAAACCATGATATGAGAGGAATTAAGAAGATGCAAAAGTTCAAGCTTGGGGATGCCCCGTTAGGCATCCCACCTTTCTTCTTCAACTACTATTGGTTAGTATCGGTTGAGCCTAAGTTTTTGCTTCTTCACATGAGTTGTGCTATCCTTGCAATGTCATTTTATTTTGCTTTGCTTGCTGTTTGAATAAGATACCAAGATCTAAAATTCTTAAATGAGAGAGAGTCTTCACATAGTTACATAATTATTTAGCTACTCATTGATCTTCACTTATATCTTGTTGGAGTAGTTTGTCATTTACTCGTGTGCTTCACTTATATCCTATGAGTAAATGGTTGAATGAGTTGAATGTCATAAATCTGAAATTATATATGTCTCATTTGCTTATCCCATGGGGAGTAATGACTTCACATCTAAGAAGTAGAGGTTGTAAATTTATTGAAGGTTAGCAAGCATTGTATTGGTCATTTAAACAATTCATGAAAGAATATTGAAGGAAGAGAGATTTAACATATAAATATACTATCCTAGACATCTTTTATGATTGTGAGCACTCATTAAGTATGACATGCTAAAGAGTTGATGTTGGACAAGGAAGACAATGTAATGGGTTATGTTTTCTCTCATCTCAGTTAAAGTATATTGTCATGGATCATTCAAACATGTTGAGCTTGCCTTTCCCCCTCTTGCTAGCCAAAATTCCTTGCACCAAGTAGAGATACTACTTGTGCTTCCAAATATCCTTAAACCCAGTTTTGCCATGAGAGTCCACCATACCTACCTATGGATTGAGTAAGATCTTTCAAGTAAGTTGTCATGTTGCAAGCAATAAAAATTGCTCTCTAAATATGTATGACTCATTAGTGCGGAGAAAATAAGCTTTATACGATCGTGTCATATGGAAGTAATAAAAGCGAGGGACTGCATAATAAAGGTTCATATCACAAGTGGCAATATAAAGTGACATTCTTTCGCATTAAGATTTTGTGCATCCAACCCTAAAAGCATGTGACAACCTCTGCTTCCCTCTGCGAAGGGCCTATCTTTTACTTTATGCTAGAGTCAAGGTGATCTTCACCTTTCCCGTTTTCATTTTATCCTTTGGCAAGCACCTCGTATTGGAAAGATCCTGATATATATATCCAATTGGATGTAAGTTAGCATGAACTATTATTGTTTACATCACCCAAAGGTGAATACGTTGGGAGGCAACATTATAAGCCCCTATCTTTCTCAGTGTCCAATTAAAACTCCATAACCATAAGTATTGCGTGAGTGTTAGCAATTGTAGAAGACTATATGATAGTTGAGTATGTGGAGTTTGCTAAATAAAAGCTCTGACATAGACCCTTCCTGAAAATAGGATGAATTATAATTGTTTGATGACTGAGAATGAAGTTTGCTAGTTTTCAAGAAAGTTTATGGTCTATGCTTTAACATGTGAATAGCTTGTTACTTGATCTTGAGAAGTTTTATGAGATGAACTATTGTTATGACATATAATCATTCTAGAAAAGGTGATTGAAATTATCATTGATAAAACTTGTGCACCCTCTAGCATTCAGACTTCATAAATTCTTTCTTTTATCATTTACCTACTCGAGGATGAGCAGGAATTAAGCTTGGGGATGCTGATACGTCTCCAACGTATCTATAATTTATGAAGCATTCATGCTATTTTATTTACTGTTTTGAATGTTTATGGGCTTTATTATACACTTTTATATTATTTTTGGGACTAACCTATTAACCGGAGGCCCAGCCCATATTGCTATTTTCTTGCCTATTTTAGTGTTTCGAAGAAAAAGAATATAAAATGGAGTCCAAACGGAATTAAACCTTCGGGAGCGTGATTTTTGGAATGAACGTGATCCAGAAGACTTGGAGTTGAAGTCAAGGAAGCTTCGAGGTGGCCACGAGGGTGGGGGCGCGCCCCCTATCTCATCGACCCCTCATGGCTCCCCCGACCGACTTCTTTCGCCTATATATTCCCATGTACCCTAAAAACATCAAAGCGAACAATACATCGGGGGTTCCGCCGCCGCAAGCCTTTGTAGCGACCAAAAACCTCTCGGGAGCCCGTTCCGGCACCCTGCCGGAGGGGGGATCCCTCACCGGTGGCCATCTTCATCATCTCGGCGCTCTCCATGACGAGGAGGGAGTAGTTCACCCTCGGGGCTGAGGGTACATACCAGTAGCTATGTGTTTGATCTCTCTCTCTCTCTCTCTCGTGTTCTTGAGATGGCACGATCTTGATGTATCACGAGCTTCACTATTATAGTTGGATCTTATGATATTTCTCCCCCTCTACTCTCTTGTGATGAATTGAGTTTTCCTCTTGAAGTTATCTTATCGGATTGAGTCTTTAAGGATTTGAGAACACTTGATGTATGTCTTGCCATGCTTATTTGTGGTGACAATGGGATATCACATGATCCACTTGATGTATGTTTTGGTGATCAACTTGCGGGTTCCGCAACCTATACATAGGGGTTGGCACACGTTTTTGTCTTGACTCTCCGGTAGAAACTTTGGGGCACTCTTTGAAGTACTTTGTGTTTGTGGAATAGATGAATCTAAGATTGTGTGATGCATATCGTATAATCATGCCAACGGATACTTGAGGTGACAATGGAGTATCTAGGTGACATTAGGGTTTTGGTTGATTTGTGTCTTAAGGTGTTATTCTAGTATGAACTCTATGATAGATTGAACGGAAAGAATAGCTTCATGTTATTTTACAACGGACTCTTGAATAGATAGAACAGAAAGGATAACTTTGAGTTGGTTTCGTACCCTACCATAATCTATTCGTTTGTTCTCCACTATTAGTGGCTTTGGAGTGACTCTTTGTTGCATGTTGAGGGATAGTTGTATGATCCAGTTATGTTATTATTGTTGAGAGAACTTGCACTAGTGAAAGTATGAACCCTAGGCCTTGTTTCCTATCATTGCAATATCGTTTGTGCTCACTTTTATCATTAGTTACCTTGATGTTTTTATATTTTCAAATTACAAACACCTATATCTACCATCCATATTGCACTTGTATCATCATCTCTTCGCCGAACTAGTGCACCTATACAATTTGCCATTGTATTGGGTGTGTTGGGGACACAAGAGGCTCTTTGTTATTTGGTTGCAGGGTTGGTTGAGAGAGACCATCTTCGTCCTACACCTCCCATTTATTGATAAACCTTAGGTCATCCACTTGAGGGAAATTTGCTACTGTCCTACAAACCTCTGCACTTGGAGGCCCAACAACGTCTACAAGAAGAAGGTTGTGTAGTAGACATCAGGGAGCAAGACGAAGGAAGGATGGGCGGGGTGCACTGCCCCCGCCTCACATTTATAGCCAAGTGAGGCCAACCGTTGGCCTCCACGACCTCGTGCCATCATGACATCCTGCAAGCTGCATCGACCAGTCAAGTCGAGCAGTTGCCGAGGCAGCATGGGGAAGCGGAATCGCCCACGTCCCGTCAATCGCCACACATCATCAAGGCCACAGGAGGTTAGGGCCCGCGGCGCTCCACCCTTGCCCTTTGGCTTCGATTGGAAGCCAAGTCCGAGCGCGTCTAGGGCCCGGGGGCTACTATCGGCATCCTGGATTCGGGGGTCTCCAGTCCCGCCTGCCTGCGGCCCACCACGTGGCTTCATCGATGGCCTGGTACGGCCCAGCTTCAACATCAACAATGCAAGACCCTTGCGAGGGGCCAAGACTCACGAGGCGGGCGATGCCAAGACCCCCGAAGGAATTGGCCTCCTCAGGAGGGCTCCTGAGGGGCGGAGAGTTCTATGCAAGTTACCTCACGAGGCTCAGCTGACGTGAGCCAAGACGACCAAGGCCAGGAGGGCGCCAGGCGGGTGCAGAGCGTAGGTTTCCTCTTTGGTGCAAGGGGGGCAAGCAGCAGGAGCGGAGTCCCGAGGAATCAGCCAAAGGTTTCCATTCCGATGCAACAAGACCAAGACCGCCAGGACGGCAGGACGGAGGTCATCGATGAGCCCACCGCAGCATCACGACCAGAGGCTTTTCGCAGGCCAAGACTACTTTTGCAGGATAGACTGTACTACCTGTCCCCTTTCAAATCCGGCTACCGTGGGATCCCTTCCCGCTCATATTTGGGAAGAGGACAAAGGCCACTATAAATAGGACTAGCCACCACCATAGAAGGGGACGGAATCAGAACAAGTAGAGCTAGCATGCGCCACACCAGCTCAAGACCACCTCACCTCCTGAGGCTTGTTCATCCACTGTACTAGTTCATCCATAACCCTTCGAGGCAATCCACCACACCACACTAGATTAGGGTATTACACCACAACGGTGGCTCAAACTAGTATAAATCTCTTTTCCTTTGTGTCTCTTTGAGCTTGACGCGCTAGGCTAGGAGGACCGCGAGTAGGCAGGCTGGGTAGGTTGAGATCTCTGCACGCACCCCCGAGTTTGAACCTCTCAATGGTTTGCGGATCCCTCAATCCGACAGCTGGTATGCCAGGTCGCGATGTCGTGGTCAAGGCCAGGAGGTGAGCGGCCCAAGGTCCAGTAAGAACCCCCTGACGCGTGATGCTCAGGGGGTCCCCTTTAGCGTGCAAGTGGCTCCCTGAAGGCCGAAAGGGAAATTTCCTCGCCGAGCAAGATCACAAGAGTCAAAATATTGAGTCGTGAGGTTTACACCGGCATGGGGTGACTTATCTTGGTGAGCCTGCGGTGGTCCTTTGCGGCGAAGGCAACTGTTGCGCGACGCATAACTGTGTCCTGGTGGTGGTGCTTCCAGGCAGGATGCACACTAATCCCCTTTCCCTCGCTCATCTGGATCCTCTACATCCTCGGGTCCCGGCCCTCAATTGAGGCACAGCCGCCACTGGTATGCCAGGTCGCGATGCCATGGTCAAGTCCAGGGGGTGAGGGATCGAGAGCCAGTAGGAGCCCCTGAGGCGCGAACCTCAGGGGCCCCTCTTTGACGTGCAAGCGAATTGCGTGAAAAGGAGTGGATAGCCTTGTGATGGTGCCCTGGAGGGGTCATGACTTGAGGTGCTGGCGGGGGTGCTCATGGTCCCAGTTTCGGAGGTCCCTGCGAGTTAGCTGGAGAAATAGAACATAACACATAGCCACGCTTTCTGTCCTGCCGGTGATCTTTCCGCAAGAAGATGAAGGGACTGAGGACCCGGTGAGGTGACGCGCGCGGGGCAGGCCGTGGGCCAGAGCTCAGTCTATCAGGTTTGTTAGCGCCGCAGAGATGGACTCGAGCACAGGTGCCGTGCCAGGAGCCCCATTGCGGGATGAGCAAGAGGCGGGTTAGCAACGCACGCATGCTGCGAGGGGCGGTTCCATAGATAGCGAGACATGAGAGGTAATGTCAATAACCATGATAACACAGGCAATCATACATGAAATAGAAATGGTGCGGCCACGGGACTGGCCCGGGCGACTTGAGGATAATGCAGCCCAAGGAGCACCCTCAATTAAACAAACCAAAAGTCACCTGACACCGTTGTTGTAGAAGTGTTGGAGTAGCTGAAGATGCATGTCGTAGAAGTCGTTCTGTTGGGGAACATAGTAATTTCAAAAAAATTCCTACGCACATGCAAGATCATGGTGATGCATAGCAATGAGAGGGAAGAGTGTTGTCTACGTACCCTCGTAGACTGTAAGCGGAAGCGTTAGCACAACACGGTTGATGTAGTCGTACGTCTTCACGGCCCGACCGATCAAGCACCGAAAGCACAGCCCCTCCGAGTTCTTGCACACGTTCAGCTCGATGACGTCCCTCGAACTCCGATCCAGCCGAGTGTCAAGGGAGAGCTCCGTCAGCACGACGGCTTGGTGACGATGATGATGTTCTACCGTCGCAGGGCTTCGCCTAAGCACTGCTACGATATTATCAAGGAGGACTATGGTTGAGGGGGCCACTGCACACGGCTAAGAGATCAATGATCAAATGTTGTGTCTCCAAGGGGTGCCCCCTCCTCGTATATAAAGGAGTGGAGGAGGGGGAGGGCCGGCCCTCTCTATGGCGCGCCCTAGGAGGAGTCCTACTCCCACCGGGAGTAGGATTCCCCCCCTTCCAAGTAGTAGGAGTAGGAGTCAAGGAAAGGGGAGAGAGAAGAGAAGGAAGGAGGGGGCGCAGCCCTTCCCCCTAGTCCAATTCGGACTAGGCCTTGGGGGGGCTCCCAACCCCTCCTCTCTCTTTCCCCTAAAGCCGAATAAGGCCCATATACTCCCTGGCAAATTCCCATAACTCTACGGTACTCCGAAAAATACCCGAATCCTCGGAACCTTTCCGATGTCCGATTATAGTCGTCCAATATATTGATCTTTACGTCTCAACCATTACGAGAATCCTTGTCATGTCCCCGATCTCATCTGGGAATCCGAACTACCTTCGGTACATCAAAACACATAAACTCATAATATAACCATCATCGAACTTTAAGCGTGCGGACCCTACGGGTTCGAGAACAATGTAGACATGACCGAGACACATCTCCGGTCAATAACCAATAGCGGAACCTGGATGCTCATATTGGCTCCCACATATTCTACGAAGATCTTTATCGGTCAAACTGCATAAAAACATACGTTGTTCCCTTTGTCATCGGTATGTTACTTGCCCGAGATTCGATCGTCGGTATCTCAATACCTAGTTCAATCTCGTTACCGCCAAGTCTCTTTACTCGTTCTGTAATACATCATCCTGCAACTAACTCATTAGTTAAAATGCTTGCAAGGCTTATAGTGATGTGCATTACCGAGTGGGCCCAGAGATACCTCTCTGACAATCAGAGTGACAAATCCTAATCTCGAAATACGCCAACCCAACAAGTACCTTCGGAGACACCTGTAGAGCACCATTATAATCACCCAGTTACGTTGTGACGTTTGGTAGCACATAAAGTTTTCCTCCGGTAAACGGGAGTTGCATAATCTCATAGTTATAGGAACATGTATAAGTCATGAAGAAAGCAATAGCAACATACTAAACGATCAAGTGCTAAGCTAACGGAATGGGTCAAGTCAATCACATCATTCTCCTAATGATGTGATCCCGTTAATCAAATGACAACTCATGTCTATGGTTAGGAAACTTAACCATCTTTGATTAACGAGCTAGTCAAGTAGAGGCATACTAGTGACACTATGTTTGTCTATGTATTCACACATGTATTATGTTTCCGGTTAATACAATTCTAGCATGAATAATAAACATTTATCATGAAATAAGGAAATAAATAATAACTTTATTATTGCCTCTAGGGCATATTTCCTTCAGTGTCCCACTTGCGCTAGCGTCAATAATCTAGTTCACATTGCCATGTGATTTAACACCAATATTCATATCTGTATATGATTAACATCCATAGTTCACATCATCATGTGACCAACACCCAAAGGGTTTACTAGAGTCAATAATCTAGTTCACATCGCTATGTGATTAACACCTAAAGAGTATTAAGGTGTGATCATGTTTTGCTCGTGAGAGAAGTTTAGTCAACGGGTCTGTCACATTCAGAGCCGTATGTATTTTGCAAAATATTCTATGTCTATAATGCTCTGTACGGAGCTACTCTAGCTAATTGCTCCAACTTTCAATATGTATCTAGATTGAGACTTAGAGTCATCTGGATCAGTGTCAAAACTTGCATCGACATAACCCTTTACGACGAACCTCTTGTCACCTCCATAATCGAGAAATATATCCTTATTCCACTAAGGATAATTTTGACCAGTGTCCAGTGATCTACTCTTAGATCACTATTGTACTCCCTTGCCAACCCAGGGCAGAGTATACAATAGGTCTGGTCCTTAACATGGCATACTTTTATAGAACCTATGACTGAGGCATAGGGAATGACTTTCATTGTCTTTCTATTTTCTGCCGTGGTCGGGATTTGAGTCTTACTCAATTTCACACCTTTGCAACACAGGTAAGAACTCTTTCTTTGACTGTTCCATTTTGAACTACTTCAAAATCTTATCAAGGTATGTACTCATTGAAAATCTTATCAAGCGTCTTGATCTATCTCAATAGATCTTGATGCTCAATATGTAAGTAGCTTTACTGAGGTCTTTCTTTTAAAGAACTCCTTTCAAACACTTCTTTATGCTTTCAAGAAAAATTCTACATCATTTCTGATCAACAATATGTCACTCACATATACTTATCAGAAAGGCTGAAGTGCTCCCACTCACTTTATTGTAAATACAGGCTTCACTGCAAGTCCGTATAAAAGTATATGCTTTGATCAACTTATCAAAGCGTATATTCCAACTCTGAGATGCTTGCACCAGTCCATAGATGGATCGCTAGATCTTGCACATTTTTGTTAGCACCATTAGGATTGACAAAACCTTCTAGTTGCATCATATACAACTCTTCTTTAAGAAAACCATTAAGGAATGCAGTCTTGACATCCATTTGCCAAATTTCATAAAATGTGGTAATTTCTAACATGATTCGGACAGACTTAAGCATCGCTACAGTTGAGAAAATCTCATTGTAGTCAGCACCTTGAACTTGTCGAAAACCTTTTGTGACAAGTCGAGCTTTGTAGATAGTAACACTACTATCAACGTCCATCTTCCTCTTGAAGATCCATTTATTTTCTATGGCTTGCCGTGTTGGGGAACGTAGCAATAATTCAAAATTTTCTACGCATCACCAAGATCAATCTATGGAGGTTCTAGCAACAAGAGATGGAGAGGATGAGCATCTTCATACCCTTGAAGATCGCTAAGTGGAAGCGTTACAAGAACGCGGTTGATGGAGTCGTACTCGCGGCGATTCAAATCGCGGAAGATCCGATCTAGCGCCGAACGGACGGCGCCTCCGCTTTCAACACACGTACATCCCAGGGACGTCTCCTCCTTCTTGATCCAGCAAGGGGAGAGGAGAAGTTGAGGGAGAGCTCCGGCAGCACGACGACGTGGTGGCGGTGGAGCTCGTGGTTCACCAGCAGGGCTTCGCCAAGCACTACAGAGGAGGAGGAGGTGTTGGAGGAGGGAGAGGGCTGCCCCAGGGGAAGGGTGCGACTGCCCTCTCTCTCCCTCACTATATATAGGGGGAAGGGGGGTGGAGGAGGCGCCCTAGGGTTCCCTAGGTGATGGGTGGCGGCCACAGGGGAAACCCTAGATGGTTTTGGGCGCCCCCACCCCTAGGAAACTTGCTCCCCAAGCCAGGAGGGGCGGCTGCCCTAGGGGAGGCGCCCCCACCTCTCCTGGTTATGTGAGAGGGGTTGGGAGGGGCGCACCACCCCTTAGTGGGCTGGTTTGCCCCTTCCCTTTGGCCCATGAGGCCCTCCAACACTTGCCGGGGCTCCCGAAACACCTTTCGGTCATGCTGGCCATAACCTGGTACCCCCGGAACACTTCCAGACTCCAATACCCTTCGTCCAATATATCGATCTTCACCGCCAGACCATTCCAGAACTCCTCGTGACGTCCGGGATCACATCTGGGACTCCAAACTACCTTCAGTAACCATATACTATTTCCCATAACAACTCTAGCATCACCGAACCTTAAGTGTGTAGACCCTACGGGTTCGGGAACCATGCAGACATGACCAAGACATTCTCCGGTCAATAACCAACAGCGGGATCTGGATACCCATGTTGGCTCCCACATGTTCCATGATGATCTCATCGGATGAACCACGATGTCAAGGATTCAAGCAATCCTGTATGCAATTCCCTTTGTCAATCGGTATGTTACTTGCCCGAGATTCGATCGTTGGTATCCCAATACCTCGTTCAATCTCGTTGCCGGCAAGTCACTTTACTCGTTCCGTAATGCATGATCCCGTGACTAACTACTTAGTCACATTGAGCTCATTATGATGATGCATTACCGAGTGGGCTCAGAGATACCTCTCCGTCATACGGAGTGACAAATCCCAGTCTCGATTCATGCCAACCCAACAGACACTTTCGGAGATACCCATAGTGCACCTTTATAGCCACCCAGTTACGTTGTGACGTTTGGCACACCCAAAGCATTCCTACGGTATCCGGGAGTTGCACAATCTCATGGTCTAAGGAAATGATACTTGACATTAGAAAAGCTTTTAGCAAACGAACAACACGATCTTGTGCTATGCTTAGGATTGGGTCTTGTCCATCACATCATTCTCCTAATGATGTGATCCCATTATCAATGACATCCAATGTCCATGGTCAGGAAACCATAACCATCTATTGATCAACGAGCTAGTCAACTAGAGGCTCACTAGGGACATGTTGTGGTCTATGTATTCACACATGTATTGCGGTTTCCGGTCAATACAATTATAGCACGAATAATAGACGATTATCGTGAACAAGGAAATACAATAATAACCATTTTATTATTGCCTCTAGGGCATATTTCCAATAGTCTCCCACTTGCACTAGAGTCAATAATCTAGTTCACATCACTATGTGATTGTAATGAATCGACACCCATGGGGTTTGATCATATCTCGCTTGTGAGAGAGGTTATTAGTCAACGGATCTGAACCTTTCAGATCCGTGTGTGCTTTGCAAATCTCTATGTCATCTGCTAGATGCAGCTACCACGCTCTATTTGGAGCTATTCCAAATAACTGTTCTACTATATGAATCCGGTTTACTACTCAGAATCATCCGGATTAGTGTTAAAGTTTGCATCGACGTAACCCTTTATGACTAACTCTTTTACCACCTCCATAATCGAGAAAATTACTTAGTCCACTAGTTATTAAGGATAACTTTGACCGTTGTCCTGTGATCCATTCCTGGATCACTCTTGTATCCCTTGACTGACTCATGGCAAGGCACACTTCAGGTGCGGTACACAACATAGCATACTGAGAGCCTACGTCTAAAGCATAGGGGATGACCTTCGTCCTTTCTCTCTCTTCTGCCATGGTCAGGTCTTGAGTCTTACTCAATACTCACACCTTATGACACAGCCAAGAACTCCTTCTTTGCCGATCTATTTTGAACTCCTTCAAAATCTTGTCACAGTATGTATTCATTTGAAAGTACTATTAAGCGTTTTTGATCTATCATTATAGATCTTGATGCTCAATGTTCAAGTAGCTTAATCCAGGTTTTTATTGAAAAACACCTTTCAAACAACGTTATATGCTTTCCAGAAATTCTACATCATTTCCAATCAACAATATGTCAACAACATATATTCATCAGAAATTCTATAGTGCTCCCACTCACTTCTTTGGAAATACAAGTTTCTCACAAACTTTGTATAAACCCAAAATCTTTGATCATCTCATCAAAGCATATATTCCAACTCCGAGATGCTTACTCCAGTCCTTAGAAGGATTGCTGGAGCTTTGCATACTTGTTAGCATCTTATAGGATTGACAAAACCTTCTGGTTGTATCATATACAACCTTTGCTCAAGAAAATTGTCGAGGAAACAATGTTTTTTGACATCCTATCTGCAAGATTTCATAAATAATGCAGTAACTGCTAATATAATTTCAACAGACTCTTAGCACCGCTATGAGTGAGAAAGTCTCATCACAGTCAACTCCTTGAACTTGTCAGAAAACATCTTAGCGACAAGTCGAGCTTTCTTAATGGTGACACTTACCATCATTGTTCGTCTTCCTTTTAAAATCCATCTGTACCCAACAGCCTTATGACCATCAAGTAGTTCTTCCAAAGTCTATACTTTGTTTTCATACATGGATCCTTTCTCGGATTTTATGGCCTCAAGCCATTCGTCGGAATCCGGGCCCACCATCACTTCTCCATATCTCATAGGTTCATTGTTATCTAGTAACATGACCTCCAAGACAGGATTACGTACCACTCTAGAGTAGTATGTATCCTTGTCGACCTACAAGTTTTGGTAGTGACTTCATCCGAAGTTGAATGATCAATATCATCAGCTTCCACTTCAATTGGTGTAGGCGCCACAGGAACAACTTTCTGTGCCTTGCTACACACTAGTTGAAGTGACGGTTCAATAACCTTATCAAGTCTCCACCATCCTCCCACTCAATTCTTTCGACAGAAACTTTTCCTCGAGAAAGGACCAGATTCTAGAAACAATCCCTTTTGCTTCTGGATTTGAGACATGAGGTATACCCAACTGTTTTTGGGTGTCCTATGAAGATGCATTTATCCGCTTTGGGTTCGAGCTTATCAACCTGAAACTTTTTCACAAAAGCATCGCATCCCCAAACTTTTGAGAAACGACAGCTTAGGTTTCTCTAAACCATAGTTCATACGGTGTCGTCTTAACGGAATTGTGTGGTGCCCTATTTTAAAGTGAATGCGGTTGTCTCTAATGCCTAACCCATAAACGATAGTGGTAATTCGATAAGAGAAATCATGGTATGCAGCATATCCAATAGGGTGTAGTTATGATGTTCGGACACACCATCACACCATGGTGTTTCAGGCGGTATTAGTTGTGAAACAATTTCCACAATGTCTTAATTGTGTGCCAAACTCGTAACTCAGATATTCATCTCTATGATCATATCATAGACATTTTATCCTCTTGTCACGACGATCTTCAACTTCACTCTGAAATTACTTGAACCTTTCAATAATTCAGATTTGTGTTTCACCAAGTAAGTATACTAAGAATCTACTCAAATCATCTGTGAAGTAAGAGCATAATGATATTCACTGCGTGCCTCAGCACTCATTGGATTGCACACATCAAATGTATTACTTCCAACTAGTTGCTCTCTTGTTCCATCTCACTGAAAATGAGGCCTTTCAGTCATCTTGCCCATGTGATATGATTTGCATGTCTCAAGTGATTCAAAATCAAGTGAGTCCAAACGATCCATCTGTATGGAGTTTCTTCATGCATATATACGAATAGACATGGTTCACATGTCTCAATCTTTTAAAAAACGAGTGAGTCCAAAGATCCATCAATATGGAGCTTCTTCATGCGTTGCATACCAATATGACTCAAATGGCAGTGCCACAAGTATGTGGTACTATCATTACTATCTTATATCTTTTGGCATGAACATGTGTATCACTATGATCGAGATTCAATAAACCATTCATTTTAGGTGCAAGACCATTGAAGGTATTATTCAAATAAACAGAGTAACCATTATTCTCCTTAAATGAATAACCGTATTGCGATAAACATAATCCAATCATGTCTATGCTCAACGCAAACACCAAATAACAATTATTTAGGTTTAACACCAATCTCGATGGTAGAGGGAGCATGCGATGCTTGATCACATCAACCTTGGAAACACTTCTAACACATATCGTCATCTCACCTTTAGCTAGTATCCGTTTATTCCGTAGCCATTTATTTCAAGTTACTAACACTTAGCAACCGAACCGGTATCTATTACCCTGGTGCTACTAGGAGTACTAGTAAAGTACACATTAACATAATGTATATCAAATATACTTCTGTCGACCTTGCCAGCCTTCTCATCTACCAAGTATCTAGGGTAGTTCTGCTTCAGTGACCGTTCCTCTCATTTCAGAAGCACTTAGTCTCGGGTTTGGGTTCAACCTTGGGTTTCTTCACTAGAGCAGCAACTGATTTGCCGTTTCATGAAGTATCCCTTATTGCCCTTGCCCTTCTTGAAACTAATGGTTTTACTAACCATCAACAATTGATGCTCCTACTTGACTTCTACATTCACGGTGTCAAACATCGCGAATAGCTCAAGGATCATCATATCGATCCCTGATATGTTATAGTTCATCACGAAGCTCTAGTAGCTTGGTGGCAGTGACTTTTGGAGAACCATCACTATCTCATCTGGAAGATAACTCCCACTCGATTCAAGCGATTCTAGTACTCAGACAATCTGAGCACATGCTCAACGATTGAGCTTTTCTCCCTTAGTTTGCAGGCTTAAGAAACTTGTCGGAGGTCTCACGCCTCTTGACGTGGGCACAAGCGTGAAATCCCAATTTCAGGTCTTGGAACATCTCATATGTTCCGCGACGTTTTAAAATGTCTTCGGTGCCTCAATTCTAAACCGTTTAACATTACACATTGAACTATCACGTAGTCATCAAAACGTGTATGTCAAATGTTCGCAACATCCACAGACGATGCTCGACGTTCAGCACACCGAGCGGTGCATTAAGGACATAAGCCTTCTGCGCAGCAATGAGGGTAATCCTCAGTTTACGGACCCAGTCCGCATAATTGCTACTTTCAACTTTCAACTAAAATTTTCTCTAGGAACATATCTTAAACAGTAGAACTAAAGTGTAAGCTACGACATAATTTGCAAAGACCTTTTGACTATGTTCATGATAATTAAGTTCATCTGGTTATTTAATGAACTCCCACTTAGATAGACATCCCTCTAGTCATCTAAGTGATACATGATCCGAGTCAACTAGGCCGTGTCCGATCATCACGTGAGATGGACTAGTCATCATCAGTGAACATCTTCATGTTGATCGTATCTACTATACGGCTCATGTTTGACCTTTTGGTCTCTTGTGTTCCGAGGCCATGTCTGTACATGCTAGGCTCGTCAAGTCAACCTAAGTGTTTTGCGTGTGTAAATCTGGCTTACACCCGTTGTATGTGAATGTTAGAATCTATCACACCCAATCATCACGTGGTGCTTTGAAACAACAAACTTTCGCAACGGTGCACAGTTAGGGGGAACAATTTCTTGAAACTTTAATGAGGGATCATCTTACTTATGCTACCGTCGTTCTAAGAAAATAAGATGTAGACATGACAAACATCACACGCAAATCATAGAGTGACATGATATGGCCAATATCATCTCGCGCCTTTGATCTTCATCTTTGAGGCGCGGCATGATCACCTTCGTTACCAGCATGACACCATGATCTCCATCATCATGATCTCCATCATCGTGTCTTCATGAACTTGTCTCGCCAACTATTACTTCTACTACTATGGCTAACAGTTAGCAATAAAGTAAAGTAATTACACGGCATTTTCAATGACACGCGGGTCATACAATAAATTAAGACAACTCCTATGGCTCCTGCCGGTTGTCATACTCATCGACATGCAAGTCGTGATTCCTATTACAAGAACATGATCAATCTCATACATCACATATATCATTCATCACATTCTTTTGGCCATATCACATCACATAGCATACCCTGCAAAAACAAGTTAGACGTCCTCTAATTGTTGTTGCATGGTTTACGTGGCTGCTATGGGTTTCTAGCAAGAACGTTTCTTACCTAAGAAAAATCCACAACGGTGATATGCCAATTGCTATTTACCCTTCATAAGGACCCTTTTCATCGAATCCGATCCGACTAAAGTGGGAGAGACTGTCACCCGCTAGCCACCGTATGCAACAAGTGCATGTTAGTCGGTGGAACCTGTCTCACGTAAGCGTACGTGTAAGGTCGGTCTGGGCCGCTTCATCCCACGATGCCGCCAAATCAAGATAAGACTAGTAACGGCAAGCATAACAAACCAACACCCACAACTACTTGTGTTCTACTCGTGCATAGAATCTACGCAATAGACCTAGCTCATGATGCCACTATTGGGGAATGTAGCAATAATTCAAAAATTTCTACGCATCACCAAGATCAATCTATGGAAATTCTAGCAACAAGAGAGGGAGAGGATGAGCATCTTCATACCCTTGAAGATTGCTAAGTGGAAGCGTTACAAGAACGCGGTTGATGGAGTCGTACTCGCGGCGATTCAAATCGCGGAAGATCTGATCTAGCGCCGAACGAACGGCGCCTCCGCTTTCAACACACGTACAGCCCGGGGACGTCTCCTCCTTCTTGATCTAGTAAGGGGAGAGGAGAAGTTATGGGAGAGCTCCAGCAGCACGACGGCGTGGTGGTGGTGGAGCTCGTGGTTCTCCAGCAGGGCTTCGCCAAGCACTACGGAGGAGGAGGGGGAGGTGTTGGAGGAGGGAGAGGGCTGTGCCAGGGGAAGGGTGCGACTGCCCTCTCTCTCACTCACTATATATAGGGGGAAGGGGGTGGAGGAGGCACCCTAGGGTTCCCTAGGGGATGGGTGGCGGCCACAGGGGAAACCCTAGATGGTTTTGGGCGCCCCCACCCCTAGGAAACTTGCCCCCCAAGCCGGGAGGGGCGGCTGCCCTAGGGGAGGCGCGCCCACCTCTCCTGGTTACGTGAGAGGGGTTGGGAGGGGCGCACCACCCCATAGTGGGCTGGTTTGCCCCTTCCCCTTTGGCCCATGAGGCCCTCCAACACTTGTCGGGGCTCCCGAAACACCTTTCGGTCATGCTGGCCATAACCTGGTACCCCTGGAACACTACCGGACTCCAATACCGTTCGTCCAATATATCGATCTTCACCGCCGAACCATTCCGGAAATCCTCGTAACGTCCGGGATCACATCTGGGACTCCAAACTACCTTCGGTAACCATATACTATTTCACATAACAACTCTAGCGTCACCGAACCTTAAGTGTGTAGACCCTATGGGTTCGGGAACCACGCAGACATGACCGAGACGTTCTCCAGTCAATAACCAACAGTGGGATCTGGATACCCATGTTGGCTCCCACATGTTCCACGATGATCTCATCGGATGAACCACGATGTCAAGGATTCAAGCAATCCCGTATGCAATTCCCTTTGTCAATCGATATGTTACTTGCCCGAGATTCGATCATTGGTATCCCAATACCTCGTTCAATCTCGTTGTCGGCAAGTCACTTTACTCTTTCGGTAATGCATGATCCCGTGACTAACTACTTAGTCACATTGAGCTCATTATGATGATGCATTACCGAGTGGGCCCATAGATACCTCTCCGTCATACGGAGTGACAAATCCCAGTCTCGATTCGTGCCAACCCAACAGACACTTCCGGAGATACCCGTAGTGCACCTTTATAGTCACCCAGTTACGTTGTGACGTTTGGCACACCCGAAGCATTCCTACGGTATCTGGGAGTTGCACAATCTCATGGTCTAAGGAAATGATACTTGACATTAGAAAAGCTTTTAGCAAACAAACTACACGATCTTGTGCTATGCTTAGGATTGGGTCTTGTCCATCAAATCATTCTCCTAATGATGTGATCCCGTTATCAATGACATCCAATGTCCATGGTCAGGAAACCATAACCATCTATTGATCAACGAGCTAGTCAACTAGAGGCTCACTAGGGACATGTTGTGGTCTATGTATTCACACATGTGTTGCAGTTTCCGGTCAATACCATTATAGCACGAATAATAGACGATTATCATGAACAAGGAAATACAATAATAACCATTTTATTATTGCCTCTAGGGCATATTTCCAACATGCTGATCGTCGGGCAAGTCCACCAAAGTCCACACGTTGTTCTCATACATGGATCCTATCTCAGATTTCATGGCCTCTAGCCAGTTCGCGGAATCTGGGCTCATCATCGCTTCCTCATAGTTCGTAGGTTCATCATGGTCTAGTAACATGACTTCTAGAACAGGATTACCGTACCACTCTGGTGCGGACTATACTATGGAAGACCTACGAGGTTCTGTAGTAACTTAATCCGAAGTTTCATGATCATCATCATTAGCTTCCTCACTAATTGGTGTAGGAATCACTGGAACTGATTTCTGTGATGAACTACTTTCCAATTCGGGAGAAGGTACAATTACCTTATCAAGTTCTACTTTCCTCCCACTCACTTCTTTTGAGAGAAACTCCTTCTCTAGAAAGGGTCCATTCTTAGTAATAAAGATTTTGCTTTTGGATCTGTGATAGAAGGTGTACCTAACAGTTTCCTTTGGGTATTCAATGAAGACGCACTTCTCTGATTTGGGTTCGAGCTTATCAGGTTGAAACTTTTTCACATAAGCATCATAGCCCCAAACTTTAAGAAACGACAACTTTGGTTTCTTGCTAAACCACGGTTCATAAGGCATCGTTTCAATGGATTTTGATGGTGCCCTATTTAAAGTGAATGCAGCTGTCTCTAATGCATAACCCCAAAACGATAGTGGTAAATCGGTAAGATACATCATAGATCGCACCATATCCAATAAAGTGCGGTTACAACATTCGGACACACCATTACGTTGTGGTGTTCCATGTGGCGTGAGCTGTGAAACTATTCCACATTGTTTTTAAAAGAAGGCCAAACTCGTAACTCAAATATTCTCCTCTACGATCAGATTGTAGAATCTTTATTTTCTTGTTATGATGATTCTCCACTTCACTCTGAAATTCTTTGAACTTTTCAAATGTTTCAGACTTTGTGCTTCATTAAGAAGATATACTCATATCTGCTCAAATCATCTGTGAAGTTCAGAAAATAACGATACCCGCCACGAGCATCAACACTCATTGGATCGCATACATTGGTATGTATTATTTCCAACAAGTCAGTAGCTCGTTCCATTGTTCTGGAGAACGGAGTTTTAGTCATCTTGCCCAAAAGGCACGGTTCGCAAGCATCAAATGATTCATAACCAAGTGATTCCTAAAATCCATCTTTATGGAGTTTCTTCATGCGCTTTACACTGATATGACCCAAACGATAGTGCCACAAATAAGTTGCACTATCATTATTAACTTTGCATCTTTTGGCATCAATATTATGAATATGTGTATCACTACGATCGAGATCCAACAAACTATTTTCATTGGGGTATGACCATTGAAGGTTTTATTCATGTAAACAAAACAACAATTATTCTTTGATGTTAAATGAATAACCATATTGCAATAAACATGATCAAATCATATTCATGCTCAACGCAAACGCCAAATAACATTTATTTAGGTTTAACACCAATCCCGAATGTATAGGGAGTGTGCGATGATGATCATATCAATCTTGGGACCACTTCCAACACACATCGTCACTTCACCCTCAACTAGTCTCTGTTTATTCTGTAGCTCCTGTTTCGAGTTACTAATTTTTAGCAACCGAACAAGTATCAAATACCTAGTGGCTACTATAAACACTAGTAAGGTACAAATAAGTAACCTATATATCAAATATACCCTTGTTCACTTTGCCATCCTACTTATCCACAAAATATTCAGGGAATTTCCGTTTCCGGTGACCATTTCCTTTGCAGTGTAAGCACTCAGTTTCAGGCTTTGGTGTAGCTTTGGGCTTCTTTGTGGGAGTGACAAGTTGCTTATCATTCTACTTGAAGTTCCCTTTCTTTCCCCTTGCCCTTTACTTGAAACTAGTGATCTTGTCAATCATCAACACTTGACGCTCTTTCTTGATTTCTACCTTCGTTGATTTCAACATCGCGAAGAGCTCGGGAATCGTTTTCGTCATCCTCTGCATACTATAGTTCATCACGAAGTTCTACTAACCTGGTGATGGTGACTAGAGAACTCTGTCAATCACTATCTTATCTGGAAGATTAACTCCCACTAGATTCAAGCGATTGTAGTACCCAAACAATCTGAGCACATGCTCACTAGTTGAGCAATTCTCCTCCATCTTTTAGCTATAGAACTTGTTGGAGATTTCATATCTCTCAACTCGGGTATTTGCTTGAAATATTAACTTCAACTCCTGGAACATCTCATATGGTCCATGACGTTCAAAACGTCTTTGAAGTCCCAATTCTAAGTCGTTAAGCATGGTGCACTAAACTATCAAGTAGTCATCATATTGAGCTAGCCAAACGTTCATAACGTCTGCATCTGCTCCTGCAATAGGTCCGTCACCTAGCGGTGCATCAAGGACATAATTCTTCTGTGCAGAAATGAGGAAAATCCTCAAATCACGGATCCAATACGCATCATTTCTACTAACATCTTTCAACACAGTTTTCTCTAGGAACATATCAAAATAAACATATGAAAGCAACAACGCGAGCTATTCATCTACAACATAATTTGCAAAAATACTACCAGGACTAAGTTCATGATAAATTTAAGTTCAATTAATCATATTACTTAAGAACTCCCACTTAGATAGACATCTCTCTAATCATCTAAGTGATCACGTGATCCAAATCAACTAAACCATAACGGATCATCACGTGAAATGGAGTAGTTTTCAATGGTGAACATCACTATGTTGATCATATCTACTATATGATTCACGCTCGACCTTTCGGTCTCAGTGTTTCGAGACCATATCTGCACATGCTAGGCTCATCAAGTTTAACTTGCGTGTGCAAAACTGGTTTGCACCCGTTGTAGATGGACGTAGAGCTTATCACACCCGATCATCACGTGGTTTCTAGGCACGACGAACTTTGGCAACGGTGCATACTCAGGGAGAACACTTTTATCTTGAAATTTTGTGAGAGATCATCTTATAATGCTACCATCAATTAAAACAAGATAAGATGCATAAAAGATAAACATCACATGTAATCAATATAAGTGATATGATATGGCCATCATCATCTTGTGCTTGTGATCTCCATCTCCGAATCACCGTCATTATCACCATTGTCGCCGGCGCGACACCTTGATCTCCATCGTAGCATCGTTGTCGTCTCGCCAAGTATTTCTTGTACGACTATCGCTACCGCTTAGTGATAAAGTAAAACAATTACAGGGCAATTACATTACATATAATAAAGCGACAACCATATGGCTCCTGCCAGTTGCCGATAACTCGGTTACAAAACATAATCATCTCATACAATAAAATATAGCATCACGTCTTGACCATATCACATCACAACATGCCCTGCAAAAACAAGTTAGACGTCCTCTACTTTGTTGTTGCAAGTTTTACGTGGCTGCTACGGGCTGAGCAAGAACCGTTCTTACCTACGCATCAAACTCACAACGATAGTTCGTCAAGTTAGTGTTGTTTTAACCTTCTCAAGGACCGGGCGTAGCCACACTCGGTTCAACTAATGTTGGAGAAACTAACACCCGCCAACCACTTGTGTGCAAAGTACGTCGGTAGAACCATTATCGCGTAAGCGTACGCGTAATGTCAGTCCGGGCCGCTTCATCCAACAATACCGCCGAACAAAGTATAACATGCTGATAACCAGTATGACTTGTATCCTCCACAACTCACTTGTGTTCTACTCGTGCATATAACATCAACGCATAAAACCTAGGCTCCGATGCCACTGTTGAGGAACGTAGTAATTTCAAAAAAATTCCTACGCACACGCAAGATCATCGTGATGCATAGCAACAAGAGGGGAGAGTGTTGTCTATGTACCCTCGTAGACCGTAAGCGGAAGCGTTAGCACAACGCGGTTGATGTAGTCGTACGTCTTCACGGCCTGACCGATCAAGCACCGAAAGCACGGCACCTCCGAGTTCTTGCACACGTTCAGCTCGATGACGTCCCTCGAACTCCGATCCAGCCGAGTGTCGAGGGAGAGTTCCGTCAGCACGACGGCATGGTGACGATGATGATGTTCTACCATCGCAGGGCTTCGCCTAAGCACTACTACGATATTATCGAGGAGGACTATGGTGGTGGGGGCACCGCACACGGCTAAGAGATCAATGATCAATTGTTGTGTCTCCAAGGGGTGCCCCCCTCCCCGTATATAAAGGAGTGGAGGAGGGGGAGGGCCGACCATCTCTATGGCGCGCCCTAGGAGGAGTCCTACTCCCACCGGGAGTAGGATTCCCCCCTTCCAAGTAGTAGGAGTAGGAGTCAAGGAAAGGGGAGAGAGAAGAGAAGGAAGGAGGGGGAGCAGCCCTTCCCCCTAGTCCAATTCGGACTAGGCCTTGGGGGGCACCCAACCTCTCCTCTCTCTTTCCCCTAAAGCCCAATAAGGCCCATACACTCCCCGGCGAATTCCCGTAACTCTCTGGTACTCCGAAAAATATCCGAATCACTCGGAACCTTTTCGATGTCCGAATATAGTCGTCCAATATATCGATCTTTACGTCTCGACCATTTCGAGACTCCTTGTCATGTCCCCGATCTTATCCGGGACTCCGAACTACCTTCGGTACATCAAAACACATAAAATCATAATATAACCGTCATCGAACTTTAAGCGTGCGGACCCTACAGGTTCGAGAACAATGTAGACATGACTGAGACACGTCTTCGATCAATAACCAATAGCGGAACCTGGATGCTCATATTGGCTCCCACATATTCTACGAAGATCTTTATCGGTCAAACCGCATAAAAACATACGTTGTTCCCTTTGTCATCGGTATGTTACTTGCCCGAGATTCGATCGTCGGTATCTCAATACCTAGTTCAATCTCGTTACCGGCAAGTCTCTTTACTCGTTCCGTAATACATCATCCTGCAACTAACTCATTAGTTACAATGCTTGCAAGGCTTATAGTGATGTGCATTACCGAGTGGGCCCAGAGATACCTCTCCGACAATCGGAGTGACAAATCCTAATCTCGAAATACGCCAACCCAACAAGTACCTTCGGAGACACTTGTAGAGCACCTTTATAATCACCCAGTTACGTTGTGACATTTGGTAGCACACAAAGTGTTCCTCCGGTAGACGAGAGTTGCATAATCTCATAGTTATAGGAACGTGTATAGGTCATGAAGAAAGCAATAGCAACATACTAAACGATCAAGTGCTAAGCTAACGGAATGGGTCAAGTCAATCACATCATTCTCCTAATGATGTGATCCCGTTAATCAAATGACAACTCATGTCCATGGTTAGGGAACTTAACCATCTTTGATTAACGAGCTAGTAAAGTAGAGGCATACTAGTGACACTATGTTTGTCTATGTATTCACACATGTATTATGTTTCCAGTTAATACAATTCTAGCATGAATAATAAACATTTATCATGAAATAAGGAAATAAACAATAACTTTATTATTGCCTCTAGGGCATATTTCCTTCACGTTCCTCACGCAACATCTAGCTCCCGAGCCTCGTGAGGCTCCGAAGATCCAGGAGGCTCGTGGGGGTCCAGCACCTCCTCCGTCTGAATCTCCTGGCGCCAGGCCTCGTGAGCCTTGATACGTCCATTTTGCATCATGCTTTGATATTGATATTTATTGCATTATGGGCTATTATTACACAATATGTCACAATACTTATGCCTTTTCTCTCTTATTTTACAAGATTTACATGAAGAGGGAGAATGCCGGCAGCTGGAATTCTGGGCTGGAAAAGGAGAAAATATTAGAGACCTATTCTACACAACTCCAAAAGTCTTGAAATTTCACAGAGGCACGTTTTGGAATTAATAAAAAATACTAGCGAAAGAATCAACCAGAGGGGGCCCACACCCTACCCCCTGGGCACACCCCCTGTCTCATGGGCCCCCTGGCAGACCTCCGGTGCCCACCTTTTGCTATATGAAGTCTTTCGCCCTGGAAAAAATCAGAAGGAAGCTTTCAGGATGAAGCGCCGCCGTCTTGAGGCGGAACCTTGGCGGAACCAATCTAGGGCTTTGGTGGAGCTGTTCTACCGAGGAAACATCCCTCCGGAAGAGGGAAATCGTCACCATCATCATCACCATCGATCCTCTCATTGGGAGGGGGTCAATCTCCATCAACATCTTCACCAACACCATCTCCTCTCAAACCCTAGTTCACCTCTTGTATCTGATCTTTGTCTCAAAACCTCAGATTGGTACCTGTGGGTTGCTAGTAGTGTTGATTACTCCTTGTAGTTGACGCTAGTTGGTTTATCCGGTGGAAGATTATATGTTCAGATCCTTAATGCATATTAATACCCCTTTGATTATGAACATGAATATGAATTGTGAGTAGTTACGTTTGTTCCTGAGGACATGGGAGAAGTCTTGCTATTAGTAGTCATGGGAATTTGGTATTCGTTCAATATTTTGAGAATATGTACGTAGTCTTTCCTCTAGTGGTGTTATGTGAACATCGACTACATGACACTTCACCATTATTTGGGCCTAGGGGAATGCATTGTGAAGTAATAAGTAGATGATGGGTTGCTAGAGTGACAGAAGCTTAAACCCTAGTTTATGCGTTGTTTCGTAAGGGGCTGATTTGGATCCATATGTTTCATGCTATGCTTAGGTTTACCCTAATTCTTCTTTCGTAGTTATGAATGCTTGTGAGAGTAGTTAATCATAAGTGGGATGCTTGTCCATGGAAGGGCAACACCCAAGCACGGGTCCACCCACATATCAAATTATCAAAGTAACGAACACGAATCATATGAGCGTGATGAAAACTAGCTTGACGATAATTCCCATGTGTCCTCGGGAGCGTTTTTGTCAGGACCCCGATCCTGAGTCACACCGATCTAGCATGTAACACATCATATCACTTTGCGTCTTCATGCACGGTATTCCCATGGGTGCCACCTTACCTGGCCCGGGACCGTTTGCGCCTTTTGGCTCACGTATATGATAGTGCCGCTAGCATCCATATGACAAACAACCCGGGCTGACATGGCTAGTCGTGAACCCAAAGTGGCACTAACTTACAGGGACAGGCATACATGACCCAACAACGAACGTGTCGGTCATCAGCGAGTGAATCCAGGCTATAGCACTGGGCTAGCAGGACTCCGGTGAACCGGGCTGTAGCGGGCTAACAGGACTCCGGAATTCATCGCGTGACATTTCCCCGAGGGGACAGACATAGGAACGAAGAAGGACACATGCCGGCCAACCTAAGTGTTCCGGAGCAGTAGCAAGCTACCATGGCTCAGTGGAAACACTAGGAGACATTTCCCGGTAAGAGAGGCTACTAAGGATAAACAACTAGATAGTCAGATCCCACACATACCAAGCATTTCAATAACATACACACAATATGCTCGATATGTGCAAACACAACATGGCGTCACAACAGGACTCTACAACTCAAGTATTTATTCAATAGGCTTCGAGGAGCGAGATATTACAAACATGGGTCTCATGACCCAACAATCAGAGCATACAAGTCAAAGCACAAGCGGAAGCTTAATATGTCTGAGTACAGACATCTACAAATGAAAAAGGCTGAGAAGCCTGACTATCTACCAGATCCTGCCGAGGGCACAAGATCGTAGCTGAGGTAACAAGCTAAACGTCGAAGTCCACGCGGTACTACTAGCGAGACTGAAGTCTCTCTGCAAAAACATAAATTAAGCAACGTGAGTACAAATGTACCCAGCAAGACTTACATCAGATCTAACTACATATGCATCATTATCAACAAAGGGGATGGTGGGGTTTAACTGCAGCAAGCCAGCTTTGACTCGGTGGCTATCCTGAACTACGACTGCAATGTAACTCTTTGAGGTGGCGCACACGAGTCCACATATTCACCATATCAATACACCACTATGGATCCGCTTCCGTCTTCCTACGAGAACGCCATCCATAGCACACTCACGCTTATCTTGCGTATTTTAGAGTATCCACTTTCACTTGTCTATGAACTGTACAGGCAACCCAGAAGTTCTTTACCGCGGACACGGCTATTCGAATAGATCATATTAACCCTGCAGGGGTGTACTTCTTCACACACGCTCTCACCACTTACCGCCGTTAACACGACATGTACTCGGCAACCTTCAAGCGGAAGCCCATCGAGGGTGTCAGCCACGACCTGACTAACCACACAAGTCTCTCGTCCAGGTTTATCGCCTATTCGGGTTCCATCCGCAAGGAGATCCGGCCGGGGTGTCGCTCACGGCCCCAAACGATGTGTGCAGGGTTCCCAAGCCCACCATCCGGGTGCTACTTGGTACACCGGGACACTGTGCTTAGTCTGTCCCAAGCCCACCTGTACCGGGTGCCACTTGGTAGACTACTAACACTACCTACAAACACCAGAAACTAGTTGCAACTCCTGGACAGAGATCATGTTGATTAATAAGTCGAGAGAGTCAATTAAGGATCCCAATGTGTGGTAGCAGCTGTTCATGGATCACAAACACAGAACTCAGTTCCTGAGGACGGCTGCAATGAGACAACCCACCATGTACTCCTACATGGCCTCTCACCGCTACCTTTACCAAATCGTGTTCACACTCTTAGACCACACACAGTAGGACATGTACACCACATTCCAATTCATCCCCGATGAATCAGACCTGACTCAACTCTAAGAAGTAGCAGGCATGACAACAAGCATGAATGAGTAGGCACATCAGGGCTCAAACAACTCCTACTCATGTAGTGGGTTTCATCTATTTACTGTGGCAATGACAGGTCATGCAGAGGATAAAGGGGTTCAGCTACCGCAGCAAGTAACAGATGAATCGTTGTTGTCCTAATGCAGTAAAAGAGAGCAGGAGAGAGAGAGTGGGATTGTATCAGAATGAACAAGGGGGTTTTTCTTGCCTGGCACTTCTGAAGATAGTATAGTTCTTCATCGGTGTCATCAATCTCATCATCGGTATCACGTCTATCGAGAGGGGACAAATACCGGCAACACAGAAGGAAACACAATCAATGCAATGCACAATATGATGCATGAATGTGACATGGCAATATGATGTGGTTTGTGCTAATGCAACTAAAACCAGATTAAATAAAGTTGGTTTGAATCCAAGATTCAAATTCAAACTCCGTATGTGGATATTTAAATGCCATTTAAATGGTTTGTGCTAAACAGCAGCTATAAGTTGTTATAACATGCATGAAAATGGTACAGATGGATAGATTGGATTTTTCTGATAATTTTTCATATATAAATTATTTCATTTGGATTTACGGTTGAATTTCTATGATTTTTAGAAGTTTTGGATATTTTCTGAAATAAATAAATCATTTCTGATTTATTTAAAACTCTAGAAAACATTTACTGCGTAAGCATGACATATTAGTGACATCAGCAGGTCAATGGACGGCCCAGGTCAAACTTGACCAGTGGGGCCTACTGGTCAGTGACACAAAGTCCGCTACAAAGGCTGACATGTGGGACCCGGTCAAAGCTGACGTGGCCAAGTCAACGTTGACAGGCGGGGCCCACTATGCTTAGTGTTAATCCAACAGAGAAATAATACTAATTAGTTTAGGCATTGGGACCCACAAGGCAGTGGCTCTAGGGGTGGCTTAGCTGGGTCATTAGTGGCTAATGACGGCCACGTCATCAGTCGCCGGAGTGTCGCCGACGACGACCACGGCCGACAGCGGAGGTGCACCGTGCGCTCGCTACGGAGCACCATTTGACGTGCGGTTTTCTCCTACGGGTTCCTGGGAGGAAGGCGCATCTAAAGAGATAAGCGACAGCAGCTGGGGTGGCCGGAGCTGACGGTGGCGAGCTCTTTTGCGGCTGCCGGAGTTCGGGCACCGACGGTTTAGGCGCTACGGTGCGTTTTGAGCTGAACTTGTGGGATCCGCGGCTTCCTGAGGAAGCGCTGAGCAAGCCTACATGCTCTGGTGCGACGTGCGGGTGTTGCAACCGCGGCGGCGACATGGCCGGCGGCGGAGCTGCTTCGGCTGGGGTGGGAGAGGGAGCTACGGCGCGAGAACGGAGGAACGGAGAGAGGAGAACGGAGCAGAAGCTCACAACGGACTCGGCGGCCTTGACGGAAAGCTCGGGGATGCACTGGAGACGGCGGGGCGGCGACGACGATCTCCGGTGGCCGGGGCTGAAGACGATGTCGATGGAGGCGCTGCAGGGCCTCCCGAGGCGCGTGGATTGGCGGAGGGGTAGCCGGCGACATGGTGGAGCTTCTGGGCACGACGGAGGGGCGAGGGATCGGCGGTAGCTGCGGCTATGGCGAACGGCGGCGACGGCTCCGCTCGGGCGCATGCTGGGAGAGAGCAGAGGAGGGCGAGAGCGCCCGGGAGAGAGTGAGAGGGGGCCAGGGGGCTGCATGGCGTCGCGGAAAACGTCCAGGGCGACGAGGGTGCAGGAGGAGGTGGAAGTAGGAGCTGGCGCAGCTCGGCTGTGCGCTCTCCACGCAGCTGCCTCGCCTTCTGGCAGAAGGTTGAAGAAAGGCGTTGTGCTGGTTGGGCTGTATAGTGTTGGGCCGGCTGGAGCGCCAGGTAAGATGGCCCAGGTAACTCTCTCTCTCTCTCTCTCCGTTTCCTATTTTAATTACTGTTTTCTATTTTTCTGCAACTTTGTGGCTTTATTAAAAATACTAAATCAATCCCAAAAATCATGCAACTACTCCTGACCACTGTTGGAAATATATCCTACAGTAAACATTTCAGTTTGGGATTATTTGAGCATTTAAATGCCCAAATGCAAATACTATATGATTTAATTCAATAATCCAGAATGGCCTAGAAAAATATGCACCATTTTTGGGAGAGGTTCTAGACCAATCCAAAAATAATGAACTTTTCTAAAGAGCATTTTGGGTTCATTGAGAATATTTTTATTTGAACCTAGTTGATTGATCTGGTGCTAGGGTTTGAGCAATCCCCATTTCAAGTTTCAAAAGAATTTAAACATGATGCAACAGACAAGTGCTAGCCTACTGCAAGGTAAGGCTAGGGATGTGACAACTCACCCCCACTAAACAAGAATCTCGTCTCGAGATTCAACTGTAGGGTAAGATGAAGGGGAAACGCAAACTAGTATAATCTTCATGATCCAGGTTGCACTTCATAGGAACGTTGATTCAGTCACCATCATTGTCTTGTCGTCTTGCTCTGAGAACTCCAGCCAACATGACAACAAGAGGAGAAGGAGACTCTAGAAGAATCGATCTTCTCGAAGATCAAACAACTTAGGATCAACTCGCGGAATGAGGCATAGCAACACCACTCGAGCTGAGACACAAAACACACATCTAGAGGGATGGAGTGGAACAAATGACGAGGGTTCACTAGGTAGACAACAATTCCACGCTTAAAAGGGTAGTGAACGGTTGTCAATGTAGCAAGGAGTTGAGTTGCCATGATGCCACAGCGGGACATCCTGGAGGAGGGTGATTCGTAGATTATTACCTTAAGTGGCAAAAAGAATTACCTTGATTCAGATATCATTGAAACTCTTTTATACCAACCTAAGGCAATTCTTGAGCGATCGTTTGGAAGGGTTCGCTAGAATGGCATACCCGGATTAGAATGGATGATGTTGGTTACCTTGTTGAAAACAACACATGGGATGATTTTGCTTGCGCGTTCTCTCAAGAGCTTGAGCATTTCCATATTCATCAAGGTTTTACCAACATCCGTGTCAAGGATCCTGGCAACACAACATACTACCATAATGGATAGTGATGGACGATGCAGATGCATAGGAAGATAACAGCTTCTCAGATTTCACCTTAGCGAGGCCAAGGAAACAAAATATGGATGATCGACCGAGAGACATTTAGCACTCCGCTTCTAATGTTCTCCTTGATGTGCTAGCGTAATCCATAGATAATTATGGTTTTATATCTAGAACATGAAGTAAAAGGTCGGACTTCGGGAACACAAAAATCATAAGGCACAACTAGGGAGTAAATCCTACGAAGTCCTTATGGGGAGGTGGCCAACTTCTTCAATCAAGATATTACAATAACAGGTCTTCCAGTTGGGTGTGTTGGCCACGACATCCACTTTACCGGTTATAGAGAGACCAATATTGTAGCTCTTGGGAAACGTTCCAACCATCATATCTGCCTGAGATTCAGATCTGGTTGGTGTCAGGATATTCCAGACTCATCAAATCTAGAAAGAAAAATGAAAGTTTGCAACACAAATCGACGAGGTGACGTTGCGAGATTCTCGGGAAATGAACTACGATAGCAAACTCCAAGGCATGAGCTGGTTCTGCTACATACATGTGAACACGTTGTCCCGGACAAAACATTATCACATGGTAGTCTTACAATAAAACACTACCGAGTTCAGGTGGGGAATCATCATTAATGACATCGAAGTCTCCACGCGTGGAAGTCCAAAGAGTTCACCTTGGACAGACTCCTTTATCTTTGAACAACTCAATCAGTGGTTTGGTGTGCTAGGGACACATATAGAATAGAGGTAGCAAGCCTATCAAACCTTAGCATACTTCGCACATGCATGACTGACTTGAGATGATTCTAGAGGAGGCAAGACTAACTTTCTTGAATTCACGGCGGCAACTTTCACCAAGTACACGTGAATCAGAGGTAGTCACTTCTTTCATCCAAACATATGCTTCATGAGCGAAACACGAAGAAATGCTTACACAACTTTCCAACACTAGCTTGATGTCCGACAAAATCATGGAGAGGATAAGGATGTTGTCGATGGGCTCAACAACAATTTATCAAAATTTCCATAAAATGGAATTCCACGACTAGGTGAACAAGGTGATAGCATTGGTCAGACCCAAAAGACATAATGGTGTATGCTCGAGGAATCAACCACGAGTAAGACAACATTACGAACATCGTTGGTTCTGATTTGATTTGAGGATAGCCCACACTCAAATCAAAGTTTTGGCAAGACAATTGATCCAACAACTGATCACGAGGATCAATCAATGAGGATAACATCTTTCTTCAATACACACACACAAGGATATCCCTTTGGAATGAACTGAGTCAGACAAGCTTTTATCTTCCAACTCTCCAAGTTGTTGTTTAGCTTAACCAACTAGCTCGGGGTATCCAACACGAATTCTTGGAGAAAATGTTGGTTTCAAAAACCAACTTGATCACGAGCTCAACATAGAGGTTAGGTGACAACCTGGTAACACTTCTGAGAAGACAATCAAAAAATCATGAACCACCGATATGCTATTAAGCTCAAGAACAATATTGCTTTTCAGGGCAAGACGAGATGATCAAATAAGCAAGGGATTGGCATAGCCCCAACTCATTGATCGAAAAGTGCACCGGAAATAAGGACTAGGTAGCACGATCTATCTTGGAATAATGATTCAAGAACGAATACGCTAAGAATGAAATTATTGTCCTTTAGCTACCAAGCAACAGGGTTGCTAGTATTATAGATTTCACACATCATGATTCACTTGTCGGCATTCCGGTTGCAACAACACGGGAGCTGAGAAATGAATAATGAGGGCGAGAAGTATCACTGCATCAAGAATTCATAAGAGGGTTTGCAATTCCCATGATATTCCTGATATAAAGATGGTAATACTTCAAGGTAGAACAGACTAGAAGCTGGATTGCAACTTGATCTGCGGAACACAACTGCTTTGACCCAATCCTAGAAATGGAAAAGGGTACTGGAGTTTATTTCTCCTAGTCATTCCGGGATAGAATGGCTTGACGGAACACAAGAATAATAGGCATCGATGAATGAAGACACACACACTCTTGACTATCAATTGATAGACGAAGGTCAGAAAACAACTAAAGAGGGACAGCTCAACGGAACATATATCTTTCTGAGTTGTGGATGCATAGGTTAGTATGTCGAACAAGTTCAACATATTTCTTCCGGATAACCCATGCTGAAGAGGAAGGACTAGCAGATTCACAACTATGAATGGAGGACTCATCAAGAGCACTCTAGTTGTGATCTTTTGGTTCAAAGAACTTCTGCCATAAACAGTTCATAGTATTTGGAAGAAGGAAATACCACGGACCTAGAGGACTAACGCAAAGGTTACTAATAACCTAAGGGAGCTAGCAATTACTATCAACATGAAGTAAGTAGGGTGAATCTCGGGTTCAGAAACCCAGGAGTAGAATACCTACTACTAAGTGGCATCACGGGATGCTTTCGAGAATGATGGCCAGAATCATCACACTGAGAACACAAAGCATGGCTAGATTACTAGGTGATACTCTAGATAGCTAGGGTCATAATAATAGCTCCAACATAGATGTTGAGGCAACAGATTACCTCAACTCAGCAATTAGTGTGATTAACCTGGCCTGAATGAACATCGAAACCAGAGGAAAAGGATTTTGCAAATGCATCAGATTGTTTAGAAACCTGGGACGACTCGGACAGCATAACGGTTGTAAATGCTCAAAATGATTGGAGACATGCTACAAAAATGGTGGCATCGCCACTCAGAAGCACAATATCAAGGTTTCGAGATCAACAATTAACATACGGGAGTAATAGGAACTTAACTGAGGCTTGAAACCAACAATCCTATAAGTCTACGGATTAGTAACACGTGATCCTGATAGAAAGAAGAGAAAGCCTAGTTCCTTAACCCCGTAGGAAAGATAAGATGACTCAGATTAGAAGGGCATAAGGTATAAGGAGTAAAAAGAGCCTTACGTTCCATCCCACAATCAATTCCCTTATATAACGAAAGAATTTCTAGACTCAACTTCGACCAGTTTGGCTTGGTAATCCTACAAGCAGTTAGGCTCTGATACCAAAGCTGTCAGGACTCCGATCCTGAGTCACATCGATCTAGCATGTAACACATCATATCACTTTGTGGCTTCACGCATGGTATTCCCACGGGTGCCACCTTACCTGGCCCGGGACCGTTTGCGCCTTTTGGCTCACGTATATGATAGTGCCGCTAGCATCCATATGACAAAGAACCCGGGCTGAAATGGCTAGTCGTGAACCCAAAGTGGCACTAACTTACAGGGACAGGCATACATGACCCAACAACGAACGTGTCGGTCATCAGCGAGTGAATCCAGGCTGTAGCACTGGGCTAGCAGGACTCCGGTGAACCGGGCTGTAGCGGGCTAACAGGACTCCGGAATTCATCGCGTGACATTTCCCCGAGGGGACAGACACAGGAACGAAGAAGGACACATGCCGGCTAGCCTAAGTGTTCTGGAGCAGTAGCAAGCTACCATGGCTCAGTGGAAACACTAGGAGACATTTCCCGGTAAGAGAGGCTACTAAGGATAAACAACTAGATAGTCAGATCCCACACATACCAAGCATTTCAATAACATACACACAATATGCTCGATATGTGCAAACACAACATGGCATCACAACATGACTCTACAACTCAAGTATTTATTCAATAGGCTTCGAGGAGCGAGATATTACAAACATGGGTCTCATGACCCAACAATCAGAGCATACAAGTCAAAGCACAAGCGGAAGCTTAATATGTCTGAGTACAGACATCTACAAATGAAAAAGGCTGAGAAGCCTGACTATCTACCAGATCCTGCCGAGGGCACAAGATCGTAGCTGAGGTAACAAGCTAAACGTCGAAGTCCACGCGGTACTACTAGCGAGACTGAAGTCTCTCTGCAAAAACATAAATTAAGCAACGTGAGTACAAATGTACCCAGCAAGACTTACATCAGATCTAACTACATATGCATCATTATCAACAAAGGGGATGGTGGGGTTTAACTGCAGCAAGCCAGCTTTGACTCGGTGGCTATCCTGAACTACGACTGCAATGTAACTCTTTGAGGTGGCGCACACGAGTCCACATATTCACCATATCAATACACCACTATGGATCCGCTTCCGTCTTCCTACGAGAACGCCATCCATAGCACTCACGCTTATCTTGCGTATTTTAGAGTATCCACTTTCACTTGTCTATGAACTGTACAGGCAACCCAGACGTCCTTTACCGCAGACATGGCTATTCGAATAGATCATATTAACCCTGCAGGGGTGTACTTCTTCACACACGCTCTCACCACTTACCGCCGTTTACACGACATGTACTCGGCAACCTTCAAGCAGAAGCCCAGCGAGGGTGTCAGCCACAACCTAACTAACCACACAAGTCTCTCGTCCAGGTTTATCGCCTATTCGGGTTCCATCCGCAAGGAGATCCGGCCAGGGTGTCGCTCACGGCCCCAAACGATGTGTGCAGGGTTCCCAAGCCCACCATCCGGGTGCTACTTGGTACACCGGGACACTGTGCCTAGTCTGTCCCAAGCCCACCTGTACCGGGTGCCACTTGGTAGACTACTAACACTACCTACAAACACCAGAAACTAGTTGCAACTCCTGGACAGAGATCATGTTGATTAATAAGTCGAGAGAGTCAATTAAGGATCCTAATGTGTGGTAGTAGCTGTTCATGGATCACAAACACAGAACTCAATTCCTGAGGACGGCTGCAATGAGACAACCCACCATGTACTCCTACATGGCCTCTCACCGGTACCTTTACCAAATCGTGTTCACACTCTTAGACCACACACAGTAGGACATGTACACCACATTCCAATTCATCCCCGATGAATCAGACCTGACTCAACTCTAAGAAGTAGCAGGCATGACAACAAGCATGAATGAGTAGGCACATCAGGGCTCAAACAACTCCTACTCATGCTAGTGGGTTTCATCTATTTACTATGGCAATGACAGGTCATGCAGAGGATAAAGGGGTTCAGCTACCGCAGCAAGTAACAGAAGAATCGTTGTTGTCCTAATGCAGTAAAAGAGAGCAGGAGCGAGAGAGTGGGATTGTATCGAAATGAACAAGGGGGTTTTGCTTGCCTAGCACTTCTGAAGATAGTATAGTTCTTCATCGGTGTCATCGATCTCATCATCGGTATCACGTCTATCGAGAGGGGACAAATACCGGCCAAACAGAAGGAAACACAATCAATGCAATGCACAATATGATGCATGAATGTGACATGGCAATATGATGTGGTTTGTGCTAATCCAACTAAAACCAGATTAAATAAAGTTGGTTTCAATCCAAGATTCAAATTCAAACTCCATATGTGGATATTTAAATGCCATTTAAATGGTTTGTGCTAAACAGCAGCTATAAGTTGTCCCAACATGCATGAAAATGGTACAGATGGATAGATTGGATTTTTCTGATAATTTTTCATATATAAATTATTTCATTTGGATTTACGGTTGAATTTCTATGATTTTTAGAAGTTTTGGATATTTTCTGAAATAAATAAATCATTTCTGATTTATTTAAAACTCCAGAAAACATTTACTGCGTAAGCATGACGTATTAGTGACATCAGCAGGTCAACGGACGGCCCAGGTCAAACCTGACCAGTGGGGCCTACTGGCCAGTGACACAAAGTCCGCTACAAAGGCTGACATGTGGGACCCGGTCAAAGCTGACGTGGCCAAGTCAACGTTGATAGGCGGGGCCCACTATGGTTAGTGTTAATCCAACAGAGAAATAATACTAATTAGTTTAGGCATTGGGACCCACATGGCAGTGGCTCTAGGGGTGGCTTAGCTGGGTCATTAGTGGCTAATGACGGCCACGTCATCAGTCGCCGGAGTGTCGCCGGCGACGACCACGGCCGACAGCAGAGGTGCACCGTGCGCTCGCTACGGAGCACAATTTGACGTGCGGTTTTCTCCTACGGGTTCCTGGGAGGAAGGCGCATCTAAAGAGATAAGCGATGGCAGCTGGGGTGGCCGGAGCTGACGGCGGCGAGCTCTTTTGCGGCCGCCGGAGTTCGGGCACCGACGGTTTAGGCGCTACGGTGCGTTTTGAGCTGAACTGGTGGGATCTGCGGCTTCCTGAGGAAGCACTGAGCACGCCTACATGCTCTGGTGCGACGTGCGGGTGTTGCAACCGCGGCGGCGACATGGCCGGCGGCGGAGCTGCTTCGGCTGGGGTGGGAGAGGGAGCTACGGCGCGAGAACGGAGGAACGGAGAGAGGAGAATGGAGCAGAAGCTCACAGCGGACTCGGCGGCCTTGACGGAAAGCTCGGGGATGCACTGGAGATGGCGGGGCGGCGACGACGATCTCCGGTGGCCGGGGATGAAGATGACGTCGATGGAGGCGCTGCAGGGCCTCCCGAGGAGCGTGGATTGGCGGAAGGGTAACCGGCGACATGGTGGAGCTTCTTGGAACGACGGAGGGGCGAGGGATCCGCGGTAGCTGCGGCTATGGCGAACGGCGGCGACGGCTCCGCTCGGGCGCATGCGGGGAGAGAGCAGAGGAGGGGAGAGCACCCGGGAGAGAGTGAGAGGGGGCCAGGGGGCTGCGTGGCGTCGCGGAAAACGTCCAGGGCGACGAGGAGCAGGAGGAGGTGGAAGCAGGAGCTGGCGCAGCTTGGTTGTGTGCTCTCCACGCAGCTGCCTCGCCTTCTAGCAGAAGGTTGAAGAAAGGCGCTGCGCTGGCTGGGCTGCACAGTGTTGGGCCGGCTGGAGCGCCAGGTAAGTTGGCCCAGGTAACTCTCTCTCTCTCTCTCTCTCTGTTTCCTATTTTAATTACTGTTTTCTATTTTTTTGCAACTTTGTGGCTTTATTAAAAATACTAAATCAATCCCAAAAATCATGCAACTACTCATGACCACTGTTGGAAATATATCCTACAGTAAACATTTCGGTTTGGGATTATTTGAGCATTTAAAATATTTTATAGCATTTAAATGCCCAAATGCAAATACTATATGATTTAATTCAATAATCCAGAATGGCCTAGAAAAATATGCACCATTTTTGGGAGAGGTTCTAGACCAATCCAAAAATAATGAACTTTTCTAAATAGCATTTTGGGTTCATTGAGAATATTTTTATTTGAACCTAGTTGATTGATCTGGTGCTAGGGTTTGAGCAATCCCCATTTCAAGTTTCAAAATAATTTAAACATGATGCAACAGACAAGTGCTAGCCTAGTGCAAGGTAAGGCTAGGGATGTGACAATTTTCCTTTATATAAGAGTTTGTCCAGGATTGTCCTTTGCTACAAAAAGGATTGGGCCACCTTGCTGCACCTTGTTTACTTTTGTTGCTTGTTACCCATTAAAATTACCTTATCACAAAACTATTTGTTACCGATAATTTTAGTGCTTTCAGAGAATACCTTACTGAAAACCGCTTGTCATTTCCTTCTGCTCCTCATTGGGTTCGACACTCTTACTTATCGGAAGGACTACGATAGATCCCTTATACTTGTGGGTCATCAAGACTCTTTTCTGGCACAGTTGCCGGGGAGTGAAGTGATACGTCTCCAACGTATCTATAATTTTTGATTGTTCCATGCTATTATATTACCCGTTTTGAATGTTTATGGGCTTTACTTTACAATTTTATATCATTTTGGGACTAACCTACTAATCGGAGGCCCAGCCCGAATTGCTGTTTTTTTTGCCTATTTCAGTGTTTCGAAGAAAAGGAATATCAAACGGAGTCCAAACGGGATGAAACCTTCGGGAGTGATCTTTTTGGAACAAACGCAAACCAGGAGACTTGGAGTGGACGTCAAGCAGCAAACAAGGCGGCCACGAGGGTGCCCGGCGCGCCCTAGGGGGGTGGGTGCGCCCCCACCCTCGTGGGCCCCTCGTGGCTCAACCGACCTACTTCTTCCTACTATATACATCCACGTACCCCGAGAACATCCAGGAGCACCACGAAAATCTAATTCCACCACCGCAACCTTCTGTATCCACGAGATCCCATCTTGGAGCCTTCGCCGGCGCTCCGCCGGAGGGGGAATCGACCATGGAGGGCCTCTACATCATCTCCAAGTCCTCTCCAATGAGTTGTGAGTAGTTTACCGCAAACCTTCGGGTCCATAGTTATTAGCTAGATGGTTTCTTCTCTCTCTTTGAATCACAATACAAAGTTCTCCTCGATCTTCTTGGAGATCTATTCGATGTAACTCTTTTTGCAGTGTGTTTGTCGAGATCCGATGAATTGTGGGTTTATGATCAAGTTTATCTATGACAAATAATTGAATCTACTCTGAATTATTTTATCTGTGATTGGTTATCTTTGCAAGTCTCTTCGAATTATCAGTTTGGTTTGGCCTACTAGATTGACCTTTCTTGCAATGGGAGAAGTGCTTAGCTTTGGGTTCAATCTTGCGGTGTCCTTTCCCAGTGATAGCAGGGGCAGCAAGGCACGTATTGTATTGTTGCGATTGAGGATAAAAAGATGGGGTTTATATCATATTGCATGAGTTTATCCCTCTACATCATGTCATCTTTCTTAATGCGTTACTCTGTTCTTCATGAACTTAATACTCTAGATGCAGGCAGGAGTCGGTCGATGTGTGGAGTAATAGTAGTAGATGTAGAATCGTTTCGATCTACTTGTTGCGGACGTGATGCCTATATACATGATCATGCCTAGATATTCTCATAACTATGCACTTTTCTATCAATTGCTCGACAGTAATTTGTTCACCCACCGTAATACTTATGCTATCTTGAGAGAAGCCACTAGAGAAACCTATGGCCCCAGGTCTATCTTTTATCATATAAGTTTCCCATCTACTTTTATTTATATATTTTACTTTCCAATCTGTATCATAAAAATACCAAAAATATTTATCTTATCTTATTATCTCTATCAGATCTCACTTTCGCAAGTTACCGTGAAGGGATTGACAACCCATTTATCGCGTTGGTTGCGAGGTTCTTGTTTGTTTGTGTAGGTACGAGGGATTTTTGAGGAGCCTCCTACTGGATTGATACCTTTGTTCTCAAAAACTGAGGGAAATACTTACGCTACTTTGCTGCATCACCCTTTCCTCTTCAAGGGAAAACCAACGCAGTGCTCAAGAGGTAGCAAGAAGGATTTCTGGCACCGCTGCCGGGGAGGTCTTTGCTCAAGTCAAGACATACCAAGTACCCATCACAAACTCATCTCCCTCGCATTACATTATTTTCCATTTGCCTCTCGTTTTCCTCTCGCCCACTTCACCCTTGCCGTTTTATTCGCCCTCTCTTTCCCGTTCGCCTCCCTTTTTCGCTTGCCTTTTGTGTGTGCTTGTGTGTTGGATTGCTTGTCACGATGGCGCAAGATAATACCAAATTGTGTGACTTTTCCAATACCAACAATAATGATTTCCTTAGTACTCCATATGCTCCTCTTAATGATGCTGAATCTTGTGAAATCAATGCTGCTTTGTTGAATCTTGTTATGAAATATCAATTCTCTGGCATTCCTAGTGAAGATGCTGCTACTCATCTAAACAACTTTGTTGATTTGTGTGATATGCAAAAGAAGAAAGATGCGGATAATGATATTGTTAAATTGAAGTTATTTCTGCTTTCACTTAGAGATCGTGCTAAAACTTGGTTTTCATCTTTGCATAAAAATAGTATTGATTCACGGAATAAGTGCAAAGATGCTTTTATCTCTAAATATTTCCCTCCCGCTAAGATCATCTCTCTTAGAAACGATATTATGAATTTTAAACAACTTGATCATGAGCATGTTACCCAATCTTGGGAAAGAATGAAATTAATGATTCGCAATTGCCCTACACATGGTTTGAATTTATGGATGATCATACAAAAATTTTATGCCGAATTGACTTTTGCTTCTAGAAATCTTTTAGATTCGGCCGTGGAGGCACTTTTATGGGAATCACTTTAGGAGAAGCTACTAAACTCCTAGATAATATTATGGTTAATTATTCTCAATGTGATAGAAGAGATTAATGTTTTGAGTGGAACGATGGATGAACTTATGAAATTGTTTGCTACTAAGAGTACTCCTATTGATACGAATGATATGCCTTTGTCTACTTTGATTGAGAATAATTAATGAATCTATGGATGTGAATTTTGTTGGTGGGAATAATTTTGGTAACAACGCATATAGAGGAAACTTTAATCTAGGCCGTTTCCTAGTAACTCCTCTAATAATTATGGTAATTCCTACAACAACTCCTATGGAAATTTTAATAAGATGCCCTCTGATTTTGAGAATAGTGTTAAAGAATTTATGATCTCTCAAAAGAATTTCAATGCTTTGCTTGAAGGAAAATTGCTTAAAGTTGATGAATTGGCTAGGAATGTTGATAGACTTTCCCTTGATGTTGATTCTTTGAAACTTAGATCTATTCCACCTAAGCATGATATCAATGAGTCTCTCGGAGCCATGAGAATTTCCATTGATGAGTGCAAAGAAAGAACCGCTAGGATGCGTGCTAAGAAAGATTGCTTTATAAAAGCGTGTTCTTCTAGTTTCCATGAAAATAATGATGAAGATCCAAAATTTATTGATGTGTCCCCTATTAAATCTTTGTTTTCCGATATGAATCTTGATATTGATGGGACTGAAGATGAGTCAACTTTAGCTAAAAGGCGTCCCAATGATTCAGAGTTTTTAGATCTTGATGCTAAATTTGGTAAAAGTAGGATTGGTGGGGTCAAAACTTTACATAGAAATGAACCCACTATTTTGCAAGGAATGTAATTATAATAATTGTTCTTTAATAGATTGTATTTCCTTGTTGCAATCCGTGCTGAATTCTCCTCATGCTTATAGTAAAAATAAAGCTTTTACCAAACATATCGTTGATGCTTTGATGCAATCTTATGAGGAAAAACTTGAAATGGAAGTTTCTATCCCTAGAAAACTTTATGATGGGTGGGAACCTACTATTAAAATTAAAATTAAAGATCATGAATGCTATGATTTGTGTGATTTGGGTGCTAGTGTTTCCATGATTCCAAAAAATTTATGTGATGTGCTAGGTTTTCATGATTTTGATGATTGCTCTTTAAACTTGCACCTTGCGGATTCCACCATTAAGAAACCTATGGGAAGGATCAAAGATGTTCTTATTGTTTCAAATAGGAATTATTTGCCCTTATATTTTATCGTTCTTGATATAGATTGCAATCTTTCATGTCCTATTAGTCTTGGTAGACCTTTCGTTAGAACGATTGGTGCAATTATTGATATGGGGGAAGGGAATATTAGATTCCAATTTCCATTAAGGAAAGGCATGGAAAACTTTCCTAGGAACAAAGTCAAATTACCTTATTAATCTATTATGCGAGCCACTTATGAATTGAATACCAAAGATGGCAATACTTAGATCTATTCTTGCTTTTATGCCTAGCTAGGGGCATTAAACGATAGCGCTTGTTGGGAGGCAACCCAATTTTATTTTTGTTTCTTGATCTTTGCTTCTGTTTAGTAATAAATAATTCATCTAGCTTCTGTTTAGATGTGTTTTTATGTATTAATTAGTGTTTGTGCCAAGTAGAACCTATAAGATAACCAACGGTGATAGTTAATTTGATTCTGCTGAAAAACAGAAACTTTTGCACGCACGAGAATAATTTTAGTAAATCACAGAAACGTGATTTTGCGTTGATTCTTTTTGTAGTAGATCAATAGACAAATTTACCAGGACTTCCTATTTTGGTAAGATTTGTCTAGTTCCGAAAGTATTCGAAATTTACAGATTGCTACACACTGTTCTGTTTTTGACAGATTCTGTTTTTCATGTGTTGTTTGCTTATTTTGATGCATCTATGGCTAGTATCGGGGGGTATGAACCATAGATAAGTTGGAATACATTAGGTTTAACACAAATATAAATAAAGAATGAGTTCATTAAAGTACCTTATGTGGTGGTTTTTCTTTCTTGCACTAACGGAGCTTATGAGGTTTCCTGTTGAGTTTTGTGTTGTGAAGTTTTCAAGTTTTGGGTAAAGATTTGATGGACTATGGAATAAGGAGTGGCAAGAGCCTAATCTTGGGGATGCCCATGGCACCCCAAGATATTCAAGTACAACCAAAAGCCTAGTCTTGGGGATGCCCCGGAAGGCATCCTCTCTTTCGTCTTCGTTTATCGGTAACTTTACTTGAAGCTATATTTTTATTCACCACATGATATGTGTTTTGCTTGGAGCGTCTTGTATGATATGAGTATTTTCTTTTTAGTTCACCAGAATCATTCTTGATATACACACCTTTTGGGAGAGACACCCATGATTTGGAATTTATTAGAATACTCTATGTGCTTCACTTATATCTTTTGAGCTAGATAATTTTTCTCTAGTGCTTCACTTATATCTTTTAGAGCACGGTGGTGGCTTTATTTTGTAGAAATTGTTGATATCTCATGCTTCACTTATATTATTTTGAGAGTCTTTTAGAATAGCATGGTATTTGCTATGGTTATAAAATTGGTCCTAGAATGATGGGCATCCAAGTTGGGTATCATAAAAACTATCATAGAAAGTGAATTGGATGCTATGATCAATTTGATGCTTGATAATTGTTTTGAGATATGAGGATGGTGATATTAGAGTAATGCTAGTGGAGTAATTATGAATTTAAAGAATACTTGTGTTGAAGTTTGTGATTACCGTAGCATGCACAGATGGTGAACCGCTTTGTGATGAAGTTGCAGCATAATTTATTTATTGATTGTCTTCCTTATGAGTGGCGGTCGGGGACGAGCGATGGTCTTTTCCTACCAATCTATCCACCTAGGAGCATGCACGTAGTACTTTGTTTCAATGACTTGTAGATTTTTGTAATAAGTGTATGAGTTCTTTATGAATAATGTTGAGTCCATAGATTATACGTACTCTCACCCTTCCACAATAGCTAGCCTCTCTTGTGCCGCGCAACTTTCGCTGGTACCATACACCCACCATATACCTTCCTTAAAACAACCACCATACCTACCTATTACGGCATTTCCATTGCCATTCCGAGATATATTGCCATGCAACTTTCCACCGTTCCATTTATTATGACACGCATCATCATTGTCATATTGCTTTTGTATGATCATGTAGTTGACATCGTATTTGTGGCAAAGCCACCTTCATAATTCTTCCATACATTTCACTCTTGATTCATTGCATATCCCATTACACCGTCGGAGGCATTCATATATAGTCATATTTTGTTCTAAGTATTGAGTTGTAATCTTGAGTTGTAAGTAAATAAAAGTATGATGATCTTCATTATTAGAGCATTGTCCCAAGAGAGGAAAGGATGATGGAGACTATCATTCCCCCACAAGTCGGGATGAGACTTCGGACTTTATAAAAAAAGGGAGAAAGGCCAAAAAAAGAGAGAAAGGCCAAATAAAAAAAAGAAAAAAAGAAAAAAAAGAAAAAAAGAAAAAAATGAATGAGAGAAAAAGAGAGAAAGGACAATGTTACTATCCTTTTACCACACTTGTGCTTCTAAGTAGCACCATGGTCTTCATGATAGAGAGTCTCCTATGTTGTCACTTTCATATACTAGTGGGAATTTTTCATTATAGAACTTGGCTTGTATATTCCAATGATGGGCCTCCTAAAAACGCCCTAGGTCTTCGTGAGCAAGCAAGTTGGATGCACACCCACTTAGTTTCTTTTGTTGAGCTTTCCTACATTTATAGCTCTAGTGCATCCGTACATGGCAATCCCTACTCACTCACATTGATATCTATTAATGGGCATCTCCATAGCCCATTGATACGCCTAGTTGATGTGAGACTATCTTCTCCTTTTTTGTCTTCTCCACAACCATCATTCTATTCCACATATAGTGCTATGTCCATGGCTCACGCTCATGTATTGCGTGAAAGTTGAAACAGTTTTAGAATACTAAAGGATGAAACAATTGCTTGGCTTGTCATCGGGGTTGTGCATGATTAAATACTTTGTGTGATGAAGATAGAGCATAGCTAGACTATATGATTTTGTAGGGTAGCTTTCTTTAGCCATGTTATTTTGAGAAGACATGATTGCTTTGTTTGTATGCTTGAAGTATTATTGTTTCTATGTCAATATGAACTTTTATTTTGAATCATTTGGATCTGAACATTCATGCCACGATAAATAAAATTACATTGAGAAATATGCTAGGTAGCATTCCACATAAAAAATTCTGTTTGTATCATTTACCTACTCGAGGACGAGCAGGAATTAAGCTTGGGGATGCTTGATATGTCTCCAACGTATCTATAATTTTTGATTGTTCCATGCTATTATATTACCCGTTTTGGATGTTTACGGGCTTTACTTTACACTTTTATATCATTTTTGGGACTAACCTACTAACCGGAGGCCCAACCCGAATTGCTGTTTTTTTGCCTATTTTAGTGTTTCGAAGAAAAGAAATATCAAATGGATTCCAAATGGGATGAAACCTTCGGGAGCGATCTTTTTGGAACAAACGCAAACCAGGAGACTTGGAGTGGACGTCAAGCAGTAAACGAGGCAGCCACGAGGGTGCGTGGCGCGCCCTAGGGGGGTGGGCGTGCCCCAACCCTCATGGGCCCCTCATGGCTCAACCAACCTACTTTTTCCTCCTATATATATCCACATACCCTGAGAACATCCAGGAGCACCACGAAAACCTAATTCCACCGCCGCAACCTTCTATATCCGCGAGATCCCATCTTGGAGCCTTCGCTGGCACTCCGCCGGAGGGGGAATCGACCATGGAGGGCCTCTACATCATCTCCAAGGCCTCTCCGATGAGTTGTGAGTAGTTTACCACAGACCTTTGGGTCCATAGTTATTAGCTAGATGGTTTCTTCTCTCTCTTTCAATCTCAATACAAAGTTCTCCTCGATCTTCTTAGACATCTATTCGATGTAACTCTTTTTGTGGTGTGTTTTTTGAGATCCGGTGAATTGTGGGTTTATGATCAAGTTTATCTATGAGAAATAATTGAATCTTCTCTGAATTATTTTATGTGTGATTGGTTATCTTTGCAAGTCTCTTCAAATTATCAGTTTGGTTCGGCCTACCAGATTGATCTTTCTTGCAATGGGAGAAGTGCTTAGCTTTGGGTTCAATCTTGCGGTGTTCTTTCCTAGTGACAGCAGGGGCAGCAAGGCACGTATTGTATTGTTGCCATCGAGGATAAAATGATGGGGTTTATATCATATTGCATGAGTTTATCCCTCTACATCATGTCATCTTTCTTAACGCGTTACTCTGGTCTATATGAACTTAATACTCTAGATGCAGGAAGGAGTCGGTCGATGTGTGGAGTAATAGTAGTAGATGCAGAATCATTTCGATCTACTTGTTGTGGACGTGATGCCTATATACATGATCATGCCTAGATATTCTCATAACTATGCACTTTTCTATCAATTGCTTGACTGTAATTTGCTCACCCACCGTAATACTTATGCTATCTTGAGAGAAGCCACTAGTGAAACCTATTGCCCTGGGTCTATCTTTTATCATATAAGTTTCCCGTCTACTTTTATTTGCATCTTTTAATTTCCAATCTATATCATAAAAATACCAAAAATATTTATCTTATCTTATTATCTCTATCAGATCTCACTTTCGCAAGTTACCGTGAAGGGATTGACAACCCCTTTATCGCGTTGGTTGCGAGGTTCTTGTTTGTTTGTGTAGGTACGAGGGACTTTTGAGGAGCCTCCTACTGGATTGATACCTTGGTTCTCAAAAACTGAGGGAAATACTTACGCTACTTTGCTGCGTCACCCTTTCCTCTTCAAGGGAAAACCAACGCAGTGCTCAAGAGGTAGCATCAAGCGCCTTTGGTAAGTGGAAATTGGTAAGGAAAAATTTATATAGCACTACAAAAAAAAGACACATCCGTGACATTTTGGGCTGAACGAATTTTTTTCCTATCATACATATGACACTTCTATGACGATAATTGTGACAAAACCCGGTATCATCATAGATGTGGTGGGCTCCTACTTCTATGACAAAAAATCATGACAGAAAATGGGCTTTTCGTCCTGGGCGGGCCGGAAACGCAGCTGCATGACATTCTTTGGGCCGTCCATGACGGAAAAAGCCGTGGTAGAAGCGAGGGGGAGGAAAATTTTGGGGAGTTGCCGGTTAAGGTGGGAGGTCGGGGGCCGAGCGATGCGCGTTTCTCTCGTACAGGTACACGCGTGTGTGCGAGGCGTTGGCTCTAACTGAACCCGAGCGAGGCGTTGGGCTCTAACTGAACCCGAGTGATTGCACTGCAGGCTACAGGTTACTGAACCCGAGCGATCGATCGATGGCTGTTAACTAAACCCGATTGAGCGATTCCTTTGCTACTGCTGCTAACTGAAGCTGATCGATTGGATGAA